>NC_090646.1:66070516-66265516 GCF_040937935.1 Hyperolius riggenbachi
GGTGTGAGGTCCTTGATCGTCAACACCCAGGAACTGGTCTAGATAATAACACAGATAATATCACAGATACTGACAAGGTCTGAGTGCTACCACGTAGTGATCGCAACGGCAGACAACCAGAGAATGACCAGCACCCAGTATATATAGCAAGGCACTCTCCAGCGCCTTCCCTAAGTGCTGGACCAATGGGAAGTGGTACTGCCGTCAGCTGACCGGCTTGGTCAGCTGAATCCCTTCTGGCTGTCATATAAGTTCTGCCTCTCAGCGCGTGCGCGCGTCCTTCTGAAACTGTGTGGACTATCAGTCCCCGCCAAAGCACCCGCCGCGCTGGACGTGGAAACCGCCGCACCGCTATCAAGGCATGCGGCGATTTCTCCGCGTTCGGTCATACTACTAGATGTAGGCCTATGCGTGCCAACCGCCGCGCTGGACGCGGAATCAGCCGCCTTGTTCTGAGTACACACGGCGGCTTTTCCGCGTTTTCTCACAGGTGGAAACAATAGTGAAAAAGACACAGGGGCTAGTGGATGAGGCAGTGAAATTCCAATGCTACTATTGCAACTTAAAGGTGTGTTTTTAGAGTATGTTTGAAGATTACCAGGCTCGGGCAGGCTGTTGGAGAGAGTTCCAAAGAAGAGGGACCACCCATGAGAAGTCCTGCATTACCTAGGTAATTCAGGTTGTGCTAATTACGTAATGCATCCTATATAATAAACAGGGTGCGTACTGCTAAAAGTGTGGTGTGCTGCCTGTGCTGGCCCGATCTAGTTGCTAGAGTAACATACTCTATGCAATTAAAGTTGCGTACATTACCTTAGCAATGCATTGCCCACATAATTACTTAGGTAACAAGGGTTGTGCTAATTGCGCTACATATTTCACCATTTTTTAGTAAATAGTCCCCATAGTATTCTTAAAGTGAACTTGAACTCTTGCACAGGACAGAAGGAAACATAGAGAAATGCACCCTGTATGTACTTAGAGAGTTTAGCCTGTCTAATTCCCTCTCATCTGTGTCTAATCACATGTTGTAATTCGATCTCTCAGTTACATCAGCTAGCTGCCACGATAGATAAGCTCATTAGAAAGCACAGGATGTTAACAATATGTCTGCTTCCATGAAAGCAGGAAGTAGAAACACTGCAGATTTATTGTAGGATTTGTATCAGCTGTAAAAAGAAATGTTTTTCTAAAGGTTATTATGCTGTTGCTTATCTTTTAGAGCAGAGAGAAAGTTCTGAGTTCAAGTCCGCTTTAACAGGATTTAAACTCAGCATCCACGATATACACAGCAAGGGCACTAATCACACGTCTCATATATCCACCGGAATACCATGGCAATCTTTCATTGCTGTAAGCTTGTTTGTATTCCAAAAACAGAATGCTTAGAAATTACTCCTCTCCCGCACCATCATTCAGATTTTATGAGTACAACAATCAGTTTAATTAAAACATATTCCCAAGCTTTGTGTTGGTGAATCTCAATTCTGTCATTATATTTCATGGCGCCGCTTTTTCCTTGTACATATTGTGCTTGGGTAAAAATAGAGGGCAGCCAGTCACATAACCTGCACTGTCTACATGACTGCTGAAGACTAGTCGCATTATCGGCACTGTCTACATGACTGCTGAAGACTAGTCGCATTATCGGCACTGTCTACATGACTGCTGAAGACTAGTCGCATTATCGGCACTGTCTACATGACTGCTGGAGACTAGTCGCATTATCGGCACTGTCTACACGATTGCTGAAGACTAGTCACATTACCTGCACTGTCTACATGACTGCTGAAGACTAGTCGCATTATCGGCATTGTCTACATGATTGCTGAAGACTAGTCGCATTATCGGCACTGTCTACATGATTGCTGAAGACTAGTCGCATTATCGGCACTGTCTACATGACTGCTGAAGACTAGTCGCATTATCGGCACTGTCTACATGACTGCTGAAGACTAGTCGCATTATCGGCACTGTCTACATGACTGCTGAAGACTAGTCACATTATCGGCACTGTCTACACGATTGCTGAAGACTAGTCGCATTATCGGCACTGTCTACATGACTGCTGAAGACTAGTCGCATTATCGGCACTGTCTACATGACTGCTAAGACTAGTCGCATTATCGGCACTGTCTACATGACTGCTGAAGACTAGTCACATTACCTGCACTGTCTACATGATTGCTGAAGACTAGTCGCATTACCTGCACTGTCTACATGACTGCTGAAGACTAGTCACATTACCTGCACTGTCTACATGATTGCTGAAGACTAGTCGCATTACCTGCACTGTCTACATGACTGCTGAAGACTAGTTGCATTACCTGCACTGTCTACATGATTGCTGAAGACTAGTCACAGTATCTGCACTGTCTACATGATTGCTGAAGACTAGTCACATTATCGGCACTGTCTACATGATTGCTGAAGACTAGTCGCATTATCGGCACTGTCTACATGATTGCTGAAGACTATTCGCATTATCCGCACTGTCTACATGATTGCTGAAGACTAGTCACATTACTTGCACTGGTCCAGAATTCAAGTATACCAGCACTCCAATTTTCTCAAAGAATCACGCTCTTTTATTGAGCTTTCATATCCACAGAAATGACCGACAATTGTTTCGGGGCCTCGCAGGGTCCCCCTTTCTCAAGGCGTGTGTGGTTACAATCAAACTTCCAAATACAACTAATATATACATGACTAATGCCCTATGCCCCCACCCCAAACCATAGTGAAAAGGTGATGTCATCTCCTCTGCTCAAAACAACAACAATACCCATTATGTCAAATGCTCACTAATCTATGCCATAAGCAATCCTGAACAAAGAGACACACATCTGAAGGAAATGTATGAGCGCTTCCAGGAGAGAGGTTATCCAGCTCACATTTTAAAAAAAGCTATGGAAAGAGCCACAGAAATTCATGCTGGGAACATACCAAATAAGACAAAGGAAGGGATTCCATTTGTCCAAACTTTTAGTGAAGCATCAGGTTGCGTAAAACAGGCGGTAATTAAAAATATGGACATATTACAAGCTGACCCTGAACTTACTAGGACGGTAAAAGAAAAACCGCTATTCGCATATAAATCGAATCTCAGCTTGAGAAATCTCTTGGTACAAGCAGACCCATATAGTAAATATGGTAAAGAATTTAAAATATCTCAAAAGAAAGGATGCTATAAGTGTATGAATTGCAACATATGTAATTCGATCACGACTGGACCAATATTCGTACACCCAAGAAGTGGTAAAAAATATCAGATAAAAGAATATTACAATTGTAATACAGACAACTGTGTTTATATGCTGAAATGCCCATGCGGATTGGCATATGTGGGCAAGACAACCTCGCCCTTTAAGAAAAGGTTTCAGAAACACCGCAGCGATGTAAATGTGGCCTGGAAGGCCACATTAGAAAAGAAAGAATTGGACTACACCAAACCAGTTGCAATTCATTGCATTGAGAACAATCATAAGGCTTACCAACTGAAGGGACAGGTCATTGAACATGTAAAGCTCCCCAGGAGAGGGGGTGATAGGGACAAACATTTGTTGCAAAGAGAGGCCTACTGGATACATGAACTAGAAACTGTTTATCCAGGTGGTCTGAACAAAAATAACCCCCTCTCGTGTTTTCTGAAAGAAAGATGATAAAAAATGTATATCATGTCACTATAAAGTAACAATAATATTAACTTTTTTTCCACAGGATATGTATAGTAATGTGTTTTTAATTTATGTCTTGCCTTTTAATGTTCTCAACAGCCTTTAACCTTGTCTATATATTTGTTCACTTTGCAGGATTACTGTCTGCTGTCCCAGCTTTCCTCGGAATCGTTCGGTATGATTGTGCTGCTGGTAAGGTGATTTAACCACACTCAAATGTATAGCCATTTTTGCCCACCAGATGGCATATCAATTACAACAACGTATTAGAGTTGTTTTAATTTTTGTTTCCTCTAGAGGTCGCTAACGTAGGTGCGACGTATGTATGGCATGTATGCTTTCCTGAATGGGGTGCATGCATATTCACCACCACTAGATGTCACTGTAGCAACCTCATAATGAGGTGAATGTGACACCGTAGTTTCTTTCCCCACGTGAGATACACTAGCGTAGCCTGGCAACAGTGGGACACGCTGGAGTCAATCCCATGACTCCTTGCGGCCCCAGTTGCCGGGCAGCGATGTGATGCCGCATAGTGATTGGTTTGATGATTTCAACCAGTCACGAAGCGGGGGGCGTGGCCAGCGGCGCGAACGATAGCCGGATACGGAGTTAGGAACGTGGGAAGCTGTCAGTCATGACAAGTAACGGCTCCCCGATGGATGCTTACATTTGAACGGTGGTTCTAATTAACATGAATTGCAACAGGAGCACTGCGAGGAGACGCTGGGACAGGTAGATATGCATGATTCAGTAGTACTGTGTACACTGGTGTTTAAAGCAGGATTGCTTATGGCATAGATTAGTGAGCATTTGACATAATGGGTATTGTTGTTGTTTTGAGCAGAGGAGATGACATCACCTTTTCACTATGGTTTGGGGTGGGGGCATAGGGCATTAGTCATGTATATATTAGTTGTATTTGGAAGTTTGATTGTAACCACACACGCCTTGAGAAAGGGGGACCCTGCGAGGCCCCGAAACAATTGTCGGTCATTTCTGTGGATATGAAAGCTCAATAAAAGAGCGTGATTCTTTGAGAAAATTGGAGTGCTGGTATACTTGAATTCTGGACTTACGCTTTGGTGGTTTGCCTATACCACAATACCAAGCACCCTGCCTTTGATGGTGTGCCCAGTCACAACTCTTCTTGTCTCTACATTACCTGCACTGTCTACATGATTGCTGAAGACTAGTCGCATTACCTGCACTGTCTACATGACTGCTGAAGACTAGTTGCATTACCTGCACTGTCTACATGATTGCTGAAGACTAGTCACAGTATCTGCACTGTCTACATGATTGCTGAAGACTAGTCACAGTATCTGCACTGTCTACATGATTGCTGAAGACTAGTTGCATTATCGGCACTGTCTACATGATTCCTGAAGACTAGTCGCATTATCGGCACTATCTATATGATTTCTGAAGACTAGTCACATTATCGGCACTGTCTACATGATTGCTGAAGACTAGTTGCATTACCTGCACTGTCTACATGATTGCTGAAGACTAGTCACAGTATCTGCACTGTCTACATGATTGCTGAAGACTAGTCACATTATCGGCACTGTCTACATGATTTCTGAAGACTAGTCACATTATCGGCACTGTCTACATGACTGCTGAAGACTAGTTGCATTACCTGCACTGTCTACATGATTGCTGAAGACTAGTCACAGTATCTGCACTGTCTACATGATTGCTGAAGACTAGTCACATTATCGGCACTGTCTACATGACTGCTGAAGACTAGTCGCATTATCGGCACTGTCTACATGATTGCTGAAGACTAGTCACATTATCGGCACTGTCTACATGACTGCTGAAGACTAGTCACATTACCTGCACTGTCTACATGATTGCTGAAGACTAGTCACATTATCCGCACTGTCTACATGACTGCTGAAGACTAGTCGCATTACCTGCACTGTCTACATGATTGCTGAAGACCAGGGATGCTCAGCAGAGCTCGAATATTCGAGTAGCTCGAATATTCGAGCTCTTTTTCAGCTTTTCGAGCTCGGTATTCGAGCTCGAATAGCTGCAGCTATTCGAATGGGCTATTCGAGTGAACTCGAATATCACATTCACTATTCGCGCTATTTGAGCAAACAGCGCTATTCGAGCTCGAATACCGAGCTCGAATAGCGTCATAGCCCAGATTGATGTCCTTAGAGCCAATCAGAGGGCTCCCAGGCCCTCTGACGGCAGCCAATCACAGAGGGGGACCCTGGCTAGCACCTACCCTATAAATAGCGGCCGCCATGTTAGGTTTTTCCTTCCTTGCTTGACTTGTACAGAGAGAGAGCAAGTGCTCTATTGTGGTCAATCACCTAGTGTTTTTGCTCACATACACCTGCTATACACACCTATATTGTTGTTAGCTAGATAGAGATTGTATTTTAGTTAGTAGCTTGTGTGTTACATAGAGACAGCTGCTGCTGCAGGCAAGCTTAGGGCTTTCGGCCTCAGGGCCTTGCCTGTGTGGGCAGCTTTCCTCCTGTTCTCTGTTAGTTTATTTCTCATCTATACCTGTGTTTGTGCTGTGTATTCTACCCTGTCTTGTCCTTTACTACTGAGTGATTATTGTATTTTGTAGTTATACTGTACTAGGGACACTCACTGTCACTGTTCATAGCTCCTGCGTGTGTGTGTGCGTGCACTGTCTGTAGTGTACACAGTACACACTCTATTCCCTTCTACTGAATCATCTGATTACTACTGAATCTGATTATTGTATTTTCTAGTTGTACTTACTGTACTAGGGACACTCAGTCACTGTTCATAGGCTAGCTCCTGCGTGTGTGTGTGCGTGCACTGTCTGTAGTGTACACACACTCTATCTCCTTCTACTGAATCTGATTACTACTGGTGATTATTGTATTTTCTAGTTGTACTAGTGTACTAGGGGACACACTCACTGTTCACTGTTCACACTTACTGATTACTGATTATTGTATTTTGTATTTGTACTGTACTAGTAATCACTTAGCGATCTAATCACCTCACCTGTCACCTCACCCACCAACCCACTCCATTAAAGTACCCCACTTTTTCACCCACCCTTTTAAAAAACTTTTTTGTTTATGCCAAAAACATCTAAGATGTCTAGAAGTGGCAGCCAGCGCGGTTTGGGCAAGGGGAAGGGCAGCAAGGGAATCAGGAGGAGAGGGAGCAGCATTGTGGCAAGCCGCGCCACCATGCACAGTTCCGCAGCAGCAGCAGCTGCGTCAGTGGCTAACATTTCTCCTATAGCCACTGGCCGTGGACGCCTTGGGCGCCCAGCAGGAGCATCTGCAACTCGCGCTGCAGAGACACAGCAGCATCAGTGTGTAGTACCTGCTCCTATTTTCCTCCAGCCGGGTCGGAAACGTCCCATTGAGGAAAAGGATGCAGCCACTGTGGTGCAACTGATGACGGAGGATGAGCAGCCCGCCATCAGCTCTGCATCCGAGGCCTCCACCCTCACCACCACCACCACCCCTGTTCGCAGCAGCCGCCCAGCAGGGCCTGGGGAGGAGGCCAGTTCACCGTCAGTTGGCGACCTGTCATTCAGCAGTCTTTTGACCCCAGGCATCATGAGTGAATTGTCTGCTGTTGTTGGCGATTTTGAGGAGGAGATGCTGATGGGCACTTTGGGGGAGGAGGGATTGGACAGCAAGACTGTGGCGACAGTCAAGCAGCCCATTCATGCATCAGGAGAGGAGTTTGGGGGGTCATCATCCCAGCAGGACATGTTTCAGGAGGGGGAGGATGATGATGATGATGATGATAGGGTGACGGACAAAGACTGGGTGCCACCACCAGCACCTGGGGATGTCAGGATGTGAGGAGAAGGAGGATGCGCCTGTGGGCCTTGCAAGGAGGTGCATCATTGCAAGCATTGGCAGCAGTAGGCAGGTCCCACAGCCTGCTGGTGTCTCAGGCTCAGCAGCAGCAGCATCTGCCAGTACCACCACCAGCCGCACCCAAGCCCCCCCCCCCCCCCCCCCCAACCACCACAGGGAGACAGGCAGCAGTGGCTCCAGTCCGTAGGGGGTTTTTCACGTCACCAATCTGGCAATTTCTCACCATGCCCACAGTTCACAGCAAGTACGCCACTTGCAACCACTGTCAGCGGAAGTTGAGCAGAGGTGCGGACCCCTTAAAGTTCAGCACCAGCTCTCTTATCAACCATCTTGCTGCTAAACATTACCACCAGCATGAGGAGTTCAAGAGGCTGAAGGCATCTGGTGCTGGCAGTGGCACCACACCCAGCACTGCACAGCCTTCAGCAGCAGCAGCAGCAGCAACAGCAGCCACCCGCCCTCCTGCTCCTCCAGCACCACCAGCAGGAGTGCGGAAACGCACTGCTCCTCCCCCCTCTGCAAATCCTGCCACCGACACTAAGGCCTTTTCTGGCAGCCAGTCCTCAGGGGCCTCCTCTGCTGTCTCCGCTGATTCCCATGCTAGCAAAAGGCGACGCCAGAGCCTTTTGAGTGAGTCCTTCCAGGGGGTGGTTAGGGCTCTGCCTCCCAGCAGCCGTCGCGGCGTGCGGCAGCTGAACGGCTTGCTGGCACGGGCCATGTGCTCCCAACTCCTGCCGTACACGCTCGTGCAGGAGGGGAGTGACATGCGTGCGCTGCTTGCTTGTGCAGCCCCAGACTGGCAGCTCCCCAGCAGACACTTCTTCGCCCGCCAGGTCATGCCTGCACTGCACCGCTTTGTGATGGCCAATGTGGAGCGAGGGCTGGAGCACGCGGTTGGTGAAAGGGTCCACGTCACCATGGACTCCTGGAGCAGCCGCTTCGGGACAGGCCGCTACCTGTCCTTCACTGTCCACTGGGTCAGCTTGGTGGAAGAGGGTGAGGATGGGAGAGCAGCAGCGGGCACAGCAGCAGCAGCAACACAGTGGGTGGTGCCACCCCGCAGGGTTAGGGGAACTGCAGCAGGTTCCTCCAATCCTCTGCCATCCTCCGGCACACCTGGCCAAACCCCCCGCCTCAGCAGCAGCGTGAAGCCACGCCACTGCCAAGCGCTGCTGCAGTTGGTCAGCCTTGGGAAGACCAAACTGACGGCAACCCATGTGTTGGCCAAACTCCAGGAGCAGGAGAGGATTTGGCTGACCCCCAGAGGCCTCAGAGTCGGAGAGGTGGTGGCCGACAACGGGGCCAATCTGGTTGCCGCAATCAGCAGGGGAAACCTGACCCACATCCCCTGTCTTGCCCACGTGCTGAACCTGGTGGTGCAGAAGTTCTTGCGCACCTACCAGGGGATGGGCGAACTGCTGGAAACGGCAAGGAATGTTGTGTGTCACTTCCGGTGCTCGCCTGCAGCCTCTGCGAGCCTGGAAGACGTGCAAAAGGAGCTGGAGCTGCCACACCATCGGTTGATCCTTGACGTTCCAACTCGCTGGAACTCCACCTTGGCGATGTTGGAGCGTCTGGTTGAACAGAAGCACGCTGTCAACCAGTACCTTGCCCTGGCCACTGTGTCCGCCGCTCAGAAAAGGGACAAGACCAGCAACATCCCATCCTTCGTCCCCAATGACGACTGGGGGCACATGCAGCAGGTGTGCTTAGTGCTGGCTCCCTTTCTGCAGGCCACCAACATGGTGAGCAGGGACCATGCTATGGTGTGCGAGTGGGTGCCCCTGGTTTGTCTGCTGAACAGGGCCCTCGATGCTTTGCTGGAACAAGGAGCGGCAGCCTTGGCCCAGCAGGAGCGGCATGCAGCTGCACAGTCCACCTCTGAGGGGGAGGAGGAGGAGGACTTGGTGGAGGTACCTGACCTTGCTGCTGATGAGGGGGATCAGCACAGTGCAGCTGAGTTGGTGCGGGGGTGGAGAGAGGATGAGGCGGCAGAGGAGGAGGATGAGGACAGCACTGCCGTCGATGTGCCAGCACACGTGGCCCGCCTCTTCCCAATGGCAGCGCACATGCTGACGTGCCTGCGCAAGGACCCCAGGGTGATCCAGATGAAGCAGAGGGAGGACATCTGGATCAGCATGATGTTGGACCCGCGCCTCAAGGGGAAGTTGAGCCAGTTCCTGCCTCCTGCAGGAGGAGACCCAGCGCAACAAATAAGGAGCTTGCAGCAGGCCCTTGCTGAGCACTTGGAGGAAGCCCTCCCCCAGCCTTCCACCCCCACTGTCCAGCCAGCACAGAGGCAGCAGCAGGTGCCTGCATCCAGCAGCAAGCGCCCCACAGACCTGCTGTCTCTCAGCAACGAGCTCTACAGGACTGTAGAGGCTCCAGCAGTGACTAGAGAGGAGGTGCATGCAGCAGCATGCTCCTCCGGTCACAGCCAGCCCCTGACCCGCATGGTGGCTGACTACATGGGGTCCTACAGCGGGCTTGACAGCGATGCCCCTGTTGATCCCATGGAGTATTGGGTCAAGCGCCTGGATATCTGGAGCGAGCTGGCGCAGTACGCCCTGGAAGTGCTGTCCTGTCCCCCTTCCAGCGTGTTGTCCGAGCGCAGCTTCAGTACAGCTGGTGGCGTGGTCACCGAGAAATGCTCACGTCTGTCTCACAAGTCTGTGGACAGACTGATGTTTCTCAAGATGAACCAGGCATTGGTGGAAGGCGAGTTCCTGGCCCCTGTTGTCGGCGAGAGGGGGACATGAACTGGCTGCTGGAACCATCGTTAATATGCCTTACCACCCTTTACCACCTCCTGGCTCCTGCTCACTAAGCCAGCCTGGTTCAGTTTGACTATTACGTCGCCTGTAGCCACACATTTTACACCTACAGTGAGCTGCTGTGTATTGCCCTTCTGCTGTCTGTCTGTCTGTCTGTGTTTCCCACTGCCAGGGTACACAGATTTACCTTCTGCTGCCATTCTGCCACCAGCTATTACGTCCAACAATAGCTATCTGTTTAATTTGCCTTAAAAAAAATAAAAATAAACCAATAAAAAAAAAAAAAGGTTTAATTTTTCTGAGGTGCCTGGGTTGAAAACTGTGTTGTCCCAGTTGTGTATTGGACATGATGTGGGCTGCACGACCGCTGTCTGGGACCTCCTGTTGTGTTTATTTACAGCCCTGGTATCACCGCTAGGTACCAGGGCTATTATGTCATGCTGCCTACCTGCTGCCACACTCTCACTACTCCTCCATT
Organism: Hyperolius riggenbachi; assembly: GCF_040937935.1. Taxonomy (NCBI): domain Eukaryota; kingdom Metazoa; phylum Chordata; class Amphibia; order Anura; family Hyperoliidae; genus Hyperolius; species Hyperolius riggenbachi. The sequence continues at coordinate 66,081,297 of NC_090646.1, forward strand.
CCTCCTGCTGCTGCTGCTGTCTGTCTGTGTTTCCCACTGCCAGGGTACACAGATTTACCTTCTGCTGCCACTCTGCCACCAGCTATTACGTCCAACAATAGCTATCTGTTTAATTTGCCTTAAAAAAAATAAAACTAAACCAATAATAAAAAAAAAGGTTTAATTTTTCTGAGGTGCCCGGGTTGAAAACTGTGTTGTCCCAGTTGTGTATTGGACACGATGTGGGCTGCACGACCGCTGTCTGGGACCTCCTGTTGTGTTTATTTACAGCCCTGGTGTCACCGCTAGGTACCAGGGCTATTATGTCACGCTGCCTACCTGCTGCCACACTCACACTACTCCTCCATTCCTCCTGCTGCTGCTGCTGTCTGTCTGTGTTTCCCACTGCCAGGGTACACAGATTTACCTTCTGCTGCCACTCTGCCACCAGCTATTACGTCCAACAATAGCTATCTGTTTAATTTGCCTTAAAAAAAATAAAAATAAACCAATAAAAAAAAAAAAAAGGTTTAATTTTTCTGAGGTGCCCGGGTTGAAAACTGTGTTGTCCCAGTTGTGTATTGGACACGATGTGGGCTGCAAGACCGCTGTCTGGAACCTCATGCTGTGTATTTACGGCCTGGTACCACCGCTAGGTACCACAGCCTATTATGTCTCGCTGCCTGCCTCCATGACTGCCTGCTGCCACACAATCATCCTCCTCCTGCTGCTGCTGCTGAATTTACCTCCTGCTGTCTGTGTGTTTCCACTGCCAGGGAGCACATACAATGGCGCTTCCACCATGCGCCACCAGCTATTTATTACGCTCAAAAATAGCTGCATTTCTTTAAAAAAAAATAAATATATATATATACTTTTTAATACTTTGTGATATTATTTTTAGAGGTGTCCGGGTTGAAAACTGTGTTGTCCCAGTTGTGTATTGGACACGATGTGGGCTTCACGACCGCTGTCTGGAACCTCATGCTGTGTATTTACGGCCTGGTACCACCGCTAGGTACCACAGCCTATTATGTCTTGCTGCCTGCCTCTTTGACTGCCTGCTGCCACACAATCATCCTCCTCCTGCTGCTGCTGCTGAATTTACCTCCTGCTGTCTGTGTGTATCCACTGCCAGGGAGCACATACAATGGCGCTTCCACCATGCGCCACCAGCTATTTATTACGCTCAAAAATAGCTGCATTTCTTTAAAATATATATATATATATATATATATAAATACTTTTTAATACTTTGTGATATTATTTTTAGAGGTGTCCAGGTTGAAAACTGTGTTGTCCCAGTTGTGTATTGGACACGATGTGGGCTTCACGACCGCTGTCTGGAACCTCATGCTGTGTATTTACGGCCTGGTACCACCGCTAGGTACCACAGCCTATTATGTCTTGCTGCCTGCCTCATTGACTGCCTGCTGCCACACAATCATCCTCCTCCTGCTGCTGCTGCTGAATTTACCTCCTGCTGTCTGTGTGTTTCCACTGCCAGGGAGCACATACAATGGCGCTTCCACCATGCGCCACCAGCTATTTATTACGCTCAAAAATAGCTGCATTTTTTTAAAAAATATATATATATATATCTATATATCTATATATATTTATATATATATATATATATATATATATATATATATATATATATATATATATATATACTTTTTAATACTTTGTGATATTATTTTTAGAGGTGTCCAGGTTGAAAACTGTGTTGTCCCAGTTGTGTATTGGACACGATGTGGGCTTCACGACCGCTGTCTGGAACCTCATGCTGTGTATTTACGGCCTGGTACCACCGCTAGGTACCACAGCCTATTATGTCTCGTTGCCTGCCTCATTGACTGCCTGCTGCCACACAATCATCCTCCTCCTGCTGCTGCTGAATTTACCTCCTGCTGTCTGTGTGTTTCCACTGCCAGGGAGCACATACAATGGCGCTTCCACCATGCGCCACCAGCTATTTATTACGCTCAAAAATAGCTGCATTTCTTTAAAAAAAAATATATATATACTTTTTAATACTTTGTGATATTATTTTTAGAGGTGTCCGGGTTGAAAACTGTGTTGTCCCAGTTGTGTATTGGACATGATGTGGGCTACACTACCGCTGTCTGGAACCTCATGCTGTGTATTTACGGCCTGGTACCACCGCTAGGTACCACAGCCTATTATGTCTCGCTGCCTGCCTCATTGACTGCCTGCTGCCACACAATCATCCTCCTCCTGCTGCTGAATTTACCTCCTGCTGTCTGTGTGTTTCCACTGCCAGGGAGCACATACAATGGCGCTTCCACCATGCGCCACCAGTTATTTATTATGCTCAAAAATAGCTGCATTTCTTTAAAAAAAATATAAAATATATATATACTTTTTAATACTTTGTGATATTATTTTTAGAGGTGTCCGGGTTGAAAACTGTGTTGTCCCAGTTGTGTATTGAACACGATGTGGGCTTCACGACCGCTGTCTGGAACCTCATGCTGTGTATTTACGGCCTGGTACCACCGCTAGGTACCACAGCCTATTATGTCTCGCTGCCTGCCTCTTTGACTGCCTGCTGCCACACAATCATCCTCCTCCTGCTGCTGCTGCTGAATTTACCTCCTGCTGTCTGTGTGTTTCCACTGCCAGGGAACACATACAATGGTGCTTCCACCATGCGCCACCAGCTATTTAATACGCTCAAAAATAGCTGCATTTCTTTAAAAAAAAATAAAAATATATATACTTTTTAATACTTTGTGATATTATTTTTAGAGGTGTCCGGGTTGAAAACTGTGTTGTCCCATTTGTGTATTGGACATGATGTGGGCTTCACTACCGCTGTCTGGAACCTCATGCTGTGTATTTACGACCTGGTACCACCTCTAGGTACCAAAGCCTATTATGTCTCGCTGCCTGCCTCATTGACTGCCTGCTGCCACACAATCATCCTCCTCCTGCTGCTGAATTGACCTCCTGCTGTCTGTGTGTTTCCACTGCCAGGGAGCACATACAATGGCGCTTCCACCATGCGCCACCAGCTATTTATTACGCTCAAAATAGCTGCATTTCTTTAAAAAAAAATATAGAAGAGAAAGAAGTGAAGAAGAAGAAGATGATATAGAAGAAGAAGAAGATATAGAAAAAGAAGAAGAAGAAGAAGAAGAAGATATAGAAAAAGAAGAAGAAGAAGAAGATGAAGAAGAAGAAGATGAAGATGATGAAGAAGAAGAAGAAGATGAAGAAGAAGATGAAGAAGATGATGAAGAAGAAGAAGAAGATGATGAAGAAGAAGAAGATATAGAAGAAGAAGATATAGAAGAAGAAGAAGAAGATGATATAGAAGAAGAAGATGATATAGAAGAAGAAGAAGAAGAAGAAGAAGAAGAAGAAGAAGAAGATATAGAAGATAAAGAAGAAGAAGAAGAAGAAGAAGTATATACAGTACTGAACAGAATTTTGGACACAACTTCTCTTTCCACCTTTTTTTTTTTTTAAAGGAACATCCCCACATAATCACTTGCTATTGTTACTTGGAAAAAAAGATGTTTCTTGCATCATTCACCCCCAAAACAATTGTTGGAAGCTATTTAAGGCCAATTCGAATAGTCAGCTCGAATAATGAGCTCGAATACCGACTCGAATAGTGAGCTCGAATTCCGAGGTCGAATCGAATAGTAAAAAATATTCGACTCGAATATTCGACCGAACTCGAATAATTTACTATTCGAATTCGACCTAACTCGAATAATAAAAAGGGGTAACCGAGCATCCCTGCTGAAGACTAGTCACATTACCTGCACTGTCTACATGACTGCTGAAGACTAGTCGCATTATCGGCACTGTCTACATGATTGCTGAAGACTAGTCACATTACCTGCACTGTCTACATGACTGCTGAAGACTAGTCGCATTATCGGCACTGTCTACATGACTGCTGAAGACTAGTCGCACTATCGGCACTGTCTACATGACTGCTGAAGACTAGTCACATTATCGGCACTGTCTACATGACTGCTGAAGACTAGTCGCGTTATCGGCACTGTCTACATGATTGCTGAAGACTAGTCACATTACCTGCACTGTCTACATGACTGCTGAAGACTAGTCGCATTATCGGCACTGTCTACATGACTGCTGAAGACTAGTCGCATTATCGGCACTGTCTACATGACTGCTGAAGACTAGTCGCATTATCGGCACTGTCTACATGACTGCTGAAGACTAGTCGCATTATCGGCACTGTCTACATGACTGCTGAAGACTAGTCACATTACCTGCACTGTCTACATGATTGCTGAAGACTAGTCACATTATCGGCACTGTCTACATGATTGATAAAGACTTTTTGCTTCTTCATTTAAACTTTAAAATAACCCCCCCCCCCCCCCTCCTAAACTTTTTCAGTCAAGGGCCACATAATAAAAATTCAGGCTGCTGGGGGGCCGGAACATACATAAAGTGATGTTGGAAAACATTACATTGAATCTAGGTATTGATTCCCCCCAATCATGCCCAGAGGAGACCTCCCAGCAGCAGCCATTCAGGAATGTGGCGCCTGAAGAATGTCTTTGTGCACCAGACAGTGAAGCATACCCAGATGACCACCTGCCGTCCAGTTGGACAGCAGTGTCACCTGATGCAGAATTGGATTGGAAGCCAGCGAGCTCGCTGGCTTCAACAGTATGTGGATGGGTGGTGCCAGCACTGCTATTCTATATGCGGGCCACCAATATTTAAAGGTGCAGTGGGCCGCATCTATAAGTTATACATTTTATGTTTGGGGGCCAGTGAAAAAGCCTCAGGGGCTGCATTCTGTCCTTGGGCCGTAGTTTGAAGACCACTGCTGTAGGGGCATATTTTGTACCAGTGCTTCATGGCCTGAATAAAAGAAGATTCACTTGGAGAGTGCTGGTGTATCCATGTATTCTTTCTTGCCCTACTAACGACAACTGCCTCAACCAGGGGCATAACTACTAATCATAGTGCCCCTCAGATACATTTTTATATCGCCTCCCAATGTTCACACCCTCTCCCTTGTCTACCGACCCTCACACATACATGAAAAAAGCCAATAGTAGAATATCAGTAGATTTAACGATATTCTAGTCTTACAGTGCAAATGACAATAGTAAAATATTGGTAATAGATTTTACTGCAGCTAAACATAACCCTATTCTCACACTGAACCCTGCCTAATTCCCTCCCCCCATAGCTAACCTTTACCTTCCTATGACTAACCTTAACCACCCTGCCATGGCTAACCTTAACCACGCCCCCACCTGACCTTTTACCACCCCCCCCCCCCCCCACACACACACACAGCTAACCTTAACTGTGTTATAATTTAAGTATTATATGATTGAAGTCGTAGGCCTCAATTACCTGAACTGAGTTTAGTTAAAAGACTTGGGGCTTGATTCACAAAGCGGTGCTAACTGTTAGCACGCCTGTGAAAACCCCCTTAGCACGTCTAAACAAGCTTTTCGCGCATAAAACTTTACGCACGCAAAACTTTATGCGCGTAAAACTTTACGCGCGTACTGCACAGAGCGCAGGGCGCTCCGCGCGAAGTGCCCATTAAAGCCTATGGGACTTAGCGCGAGTAAAACTTTGCGCGCGTAAAACTTTGCGCGCGCAAAGCTAGCGCGCGGACTGATTGAGAAATCCGGTGCTAACCTACTTAGCACCCTGGTTAGCGCGTCTAAAGACTTTAGACGTGCTAAGTAGGTTAGCACCGCTTTGAGAATCAAGCCCTTGATGTGCAGAGTCTTCCTTCAAACAGCATTTCTAGAAACACTGGAACGTGGTTGTTTGTGCCTTACACAGAACCAGCCAAGGTTAAAGAGTTTATCTACCCAATGTACAGACAGATAGGCGGTCTTGTTCTGTAAACATCAGTTATGTTTCAGAACAAGATGACCGGTGCCTGGAACATGGGACTTTCCAGGCCATGCGCAGTAACAACTGTGCGTGTCATGATACCACGAAGGTCTGAGCCAATTGTAGGCTTGGGGGTATGGATCAGATGATGTCACATTTAACTCTTTAGTGACCAGAATTAAAGCAGGTGACAGGCTGCAGAGAGTCACTCTTTCAGCTTCCTGTAACTGCTGGCTTCAACCCTTTACTTTTATTTATAATATGTCCTGTCACCTTATCTAACTGTAAGTTGTATATAGGACTAAGAGCAACGTAGTCTAGATATCACATAGCCTAGATGTAACGTAGTATAGACTAAAGATAAAGACTGATTACCATTCACCAGGAATGGAATCAAGAAGCTGTGACGCAACGGACTTACTACAGAACAATCTGCTTTGCTAAGATGTAACCATATGTACTGTATATCTGTTTACTGAATAAACTACTGAAACTTTGAGGACGCCTAAGAAGTTCTATCTCATATGCTGTTGCTGTGATGAGAGTCAGGTTATCTCACTTCCTGTGAGTTGCAGCTCTAATGAGTAGCTGGGAGCTGGGAAAAAAGGGCGCATGCCGCTAGTGGACAAAAAGGGCGCCGCCATTCACTCCCATAATAAATAGCGTTTAATAGGAAAAAAGGGCGCCGGAGCTAAATAAAGGTTTATAAACGGCGCCAGGAGCTAAATAAAGTTTACAAACGGCGCCCGGCGATGTTTAATGATTTATAACTGAACTTGTGGTGATTTACGTTTATAAAATGCACCCGTGCCGAATAACGTTTATGAAAATACTAAACATATTTATCTTATTTAAATAATTAAAACATTATTTAAAGTTTTATCCCTTACTGTTTGTAAAACATTATTATTCACAAAATAAAGCGATCAGTACGTAACGTAAATTGCAAAATATTTTTTGAATCCACAATTAGTAAAACATTATTATCCACATAATAAAGGGGGGTCTTAGGTTTAGGCACCAACAGGGGGGTCTTAGGTTTAGGCACCAATAGGGGGGTCTAGGGGTTAGGGGTAGGTACAGGGAGGGGTACTTAGGCAACAACAGGGGGGGTCTTAGGTTTAGGCACCAACAGGGGGGTCTTAGGTTTAGGCACCAACAGGGGGGTCTTAGGTTTAGGCACCAACAGGGGGGTCTTAGGTTTAGGCACCAATAGGGGGGTCTTAGGTTTAGGCACCAACAGGGGAGTCTAGCGGTTAGGGATAGGTACAGGTAGGGTTCTGTGTAAGAGTAGGCTTAGGTATAGTTTTAGTAAAATTTTAGTAATAATTACTAATGTATTACAACACTTATTACGAACGTAGTTATATTTATATCATCTTTATAAACAATATTTTCAGATTTTATTATAAGAACAAACCATAAATGACGGTTATTCACAATAATATACAATTATAACAATTAAACATATATTATTGGTTTTTTTATAAACGTAATTATAAGTTTAACTTTTGAAACAGGGAAGATTAACGTTTTCACAATTTCCGATTTCATAAACATTATTTAATGATTTATAATTTTGTTAAACATTATTTGTAAACGAAATATAGCACACTATATTTATAAACCCTATTAATGATTAATTATTATTTAGAGTTTACACCCCACGCCCTTTTTGTCCAGGCGCCCTTTTTGTACGTACGCGAGTAGCTGGTGCCGGAACAAAGGTTTAGTGTTGTTGCCAATAGCAAACAATGTATAGTTTCTTACAAGCTGCACCTGAAAGCATTAGCATTCTACACACTCCCGCGGTTCAAAAACCAGCAACATGTGCGCAAGTAAGACGGGTGCGCCACACATGCACAGTTGCGCATGACTTTGGCTCAAGTAGCCGCTCTGACGGAGCCCCCATGAGAAGACGAAAGGAGCCCGGAGGACGCCGGAGGACCTCATGGACTATGAGGGGCTAGAAAAAGCCCAGGGTAAGTTATTTTGGCCATTTAGATCACTGCTCAGGGTGCCTTTAATGTGCCAGGAAATTTGGGCGCAGGGCAAAGTAAACAAAAATGGCTCACCCTGCTCCAACAAAAGTCCCAGCGGCGTTATTTACTATTCCCCTCCAGGCCGCCATGGACTCAGGGGTAAGACATAATTACTATTCCTGGCAGATGAATTATGCTGTTTTTATAGTAATTTGGCCTCTGTCTGTCCATTCTGCGCAGTCGCAGTTTTAGACTTAATGAAATGCGCATGTGTACAACGCTCGGGAGCGCGATCAGTGGGTGCAAATGGTCGGGGGCCAAGCATGCACAGTAGTTCCCGACTGGCTCCGTCGGGGACTTTGCCGGGGCTAACAGTGGAGGAATGGAGGGGACTGGGGGGGGGGGAGGGGGACACTGAGGGAGCTCACTGACCACAGAGGGCTGGAGGAAGCCCTCCAAAGTATACAGTACATTTCTTTGTTACTATTTTCTCAGGTACACTTTAAGGGAGAGACAGTGACAAAGAAGTGTTCTTTAACAGGACAAAACAGCAAACATGGTTAAACTTACTCAGAGGAGGACTTGTAGTATAAGTCATAAATAATTCAAAGCCATTGTACCCAGCTAAGCCAATGGAATGTTTATGTTTTTACAATAATATTTTAGCTGTGGAAATGTGTGCCAGAGAACTTCTGACCCATGTAAACCATGCAGCCTGTCAACAGTGACAGATGGCAGCCATCCATTTACATATTTGGTCATGAGATTTTCAGTGAGTTGGAAATAGAGGCAGAAGCTAGAGAAGATCAATTTATGCCAGTCCCTCTTACTACTTATTAAAAATGTGACTATGTGTTGTAATGCTGTAAAATTACTGCTTTCAGAACAGGGCCGGATTTACCATAAAGCACTGTAGGCGTGTGCCTACAGGCGCCTTATGTGGCAGAGGCAGCTTTCCTCCCTTTCTGAATGTTCCTCTTTCATCAGAACAGGGCAATGTCACTTAGCAATGAGCTCCAGTCTGGCAACTGCATGCATGTACTGTAGATAGGGGCAGAGATCCGAGGCTTAATCAGTGCCTCCTGTGAAAGTGAGAGTAGTGTGGTGGGTGGTGTGGGTATTGCATCCTCCTCCCTTTGTCCCTGCACCACACCACCTGCAGCGATTTTGCTGGGCAAGCCCACTCTTTAAATTAAGCCTTGGCTAGACAAATTTACATTTAACTCTTTAAGTGATTTAGGAAAATAAGGGGTGTGGTGGTCTGTGTTGAGGGGCGGAGTTTAGGACAGTAGAACCTCTGTGCCTACAAGTTCCTGAAGTGTAAATCTGGCCCTGTTTCAGACAGCTCTCCATCTCACTTCTCCTAAATATTGTAACTTCACTCCCTGGATTTGTACGGAAGGAAGGGAGCTTCTTCTTCAGGTATAAGAGAGAACTGGGTCAGAACCTTAGAGTATGTTACTGTTCAATTTCTGCATCATGCATCAAGAATAAATGTAATGTGTACCTGAGATGAACCCTATGCATTTATTTATACTTACCTGGGGCTTCCCCCAGCCCCAAGAGGTTTGTGGCCTCCCTCGCCATCCTCTCCATTCCCTCTGTTCACTAGATATCCTTGCCAGTAATCCATTCAGTAGCAGCCAGTCGTGGGCCTAAGCCCATGCCTGTGAGCGTTCTGCGCAGGTGCAGACAGCTCCCAAGCATGGGAGCATGACAGCAGGTGCGGGTACGGCAGAAGAGCGCTACTGGCTGGATTACCAGCGAAGATATCTAGTGAAGGCCACAAACCTTATGGGGCTGCAGGAAGCCCTGGGTAGGTATAAATAAACGCGTTGGGGCCATCTCTGGTTCCCTTAAAGCTTCCAAAGCTTGCAAGAAAACTATGTGCGGTTGGTCATCATAGTTATTACCCAAAACACCATTAGCTGGTTTGACAAACAGTACGTCTTCAGATCTTCTCCATGACTAACAACGGAATACACCTAACTAAGTAAATTTATGGCATAGCAATAGCTTTTAGCTATTAAAGCAAACTGGAAGCAACCAACAACAAAGATTTAGATACTCAACTAAGAAGAGGGAATGCTCTGAATCTTATCGAGCCTTCCCATTTCTCTCTCTGTCTCATTCCACTGCTGTCTCCCGTTCAAAATTAATGTCTTTGGGACACCTCAGAAGGCTTCAGAAAGACTCCCGTCCCCAATGCTTCTGAAGATAGGTGCATCCGAATTGTGCATATTGAGTCCAGACTCAGGTGTACACAGTATGGCTCCGCTCATCCAAAGCTGTAGCTAAGGTTTTCGGTGCCTGGGGTCAAAGACAGTTTTTGCGCCCCCCCCCACACACACACACACCTGGACTATTTGGGTGTGGCCACACATCAGAATGTGGTTGTGGTCATGGGTGGAGTTAAATGTACAAATGCTATTTATATAGCTAGATGTACCCCCTTCTCCCCTAAAGACAGTGGCAGTGGCAATAGATAGGGGGTGCCCACCCCTCAAACACAGAATTTGCTTTTTATTGGTCCTGTGCTGATAAATATTCACTTATATAGTTGATTTGAATAGTAGTGATCATTAACACACAGTTTCCCATCCTTTTCCTGCACCTCTGACACTGTGGTTGTCCTTGATTGGTCTTGGTGTGTTGTATCAATTGTGATCAATGGCATGCTTGGGGGGCCCCAATGCTAAACTTGCACTGGGGCCCATTGCTTCTTAGATACGCCACTGCCTAAAGATAGAGATATGTGTCCCCCTTCCCCCCATTTAGATAGACAGGTGTTCCACCCTATAGATAACCAGATGTGCCTTACTTTTTCTAATGCTGTTAACGCTTCTGTGGCTGTGCTGAGCACCCTCCCAGTGCTGCGCCCGAGGACATATGTCTCCCTTGCCCACTCATAGCTACGCCTCTGTGCTCATCTTTGGAAGAACTCAAGGACACCAGGACTTCTGAAGGCTCCCCAAGGAGGGCTGAAAATGAATTTAACCTGCTGGTCAAATTATTTTATTGTGGGGATAGCGAAGGAAAGAAGGGATGGAGAAAGGATCGGATTTTCGGAGGGACTTTTGGCATGTATCCCACTCCGGCATGCCCCCCTCCAGGTGTTAGACCCCTTGAATCAACTTTTACATCACTTTTGTGGGCAGAAATAGTCTCTGTATGTTTTAAAATTTACCTGCCCATTGAAGTCTATGGCGATTTGCGCGAACACAAATTTTTGTGGAAGTTCGCGAACGCAAAATCTGATGTTCGGGCCATCTCTGCAACTGAGGTGAGAGGAATATGGAGGCTGCCATATTTATTTCCTTTTAATCAATACCAGTTGCCTGGCAGCCCTGCTGATCCTCTGCCTACTTTTAGGCACAGACCCTGAACAAGCATGCAGCAGATCAGGTGACAATATTGTCAGATCTGAGAAGATAAACTGCATGCTTGTTTTAGAGTTCGGATTCAGACACTACTGCAGCCAAATAGATCAGCAGGGATGCCAGTCAACTGGTATTGCTTAAAATGAAATAAATATGGCAACCTCCATATCAGTGCTGCTCGGATACCCCTATTCAAAATTCAAATTGAATTCGGATAACCAGATATCCGGATCCAAATTGGATATCCGAATCCGAACTTTTTGGTATCCGAGTAGAATCGGATATCCGAACCCAATATCCTGGATATCCGATCGGATTCGGTTATCCGGATAGAAAACCGGAAGTGGCCTGTAAATGCCTTAAATTGCTTCCAAAACCCCCTCTCTCTCTCTCACTCTCTCTCTCTCGGACTGAATGAAAGGGATTTTTGCCATTGAACATTGAAGACCTCTGCTCGGATAGCCTAACTAACTATCCGCCCAGATTTCGGATTTTCACATGGAAATTCGAGTTTGCTAGGATAGTGCTATTCGAATTTACAAAGATATCCAAATTCCAATTCAAAGTTCGGATAGTGGAAAAATTTCGGATTATCTGGGTAGTTCGGCTACCCGAATATTGGATGAGCAGCACTGCTCCATATACCGTATATACTCGATATACGAATACAAGTGCATCCAATAACTCCTCCAGGCCCTCAAGTGCAGCAATTATTCACTTTCTTTTATACAGCCCAGTATCTTTCCCACCTGCCCCTTTCCTTGTTAATTGTTGTGGCCAGGACTTTCAGACCTGTGTTTTCTTGGCATTTCCTGTCACTTACCACTGGGTAAATTGCTGCAAATGGGAATGTCACTAATAGTACACATTTACTTAGTGTGCTCAGTGTTGCCCGTGACTTGTGTATAAACCCCTATGCTTTTCCTAAATTTCTAGACTTATACTTGAATGTATACAGTACCTCTCACTTCAGTTGTCCTTGTCCTAAATATGCTTAGTTGGTTGAACTGCTCCCGAATATGCAAACTGAGGATTTGGACTAAACAGTTACAATAATATAAAAGATGTATCTTCAGTGTTGTGTCCGCAATCCATAAATGAATAAAGCATTTGCCTTGACTAACCTGGAAAACATGGAATTCTTAGTGAACAACTGTATTGAGAAAATAATTAATTTACCACTTAGCGTGTTCCCAGTCAGACAGAAAAACGCAGGGCAGAAAGTGGCTGCACTTAACAGAAAAGTATTGAAAGAGGTGGTTAATGGTAGTGTTGGGCGAACATCTAGATGTTCGGGTTCGGGCCGAACAGGCCGAACATGGCCGCGATGTTCGGGTGTTCGACCCGAACTCCGAACATAATGGAAGTCAATGGGGACCCGAACTTTTGTGGTTTGTAAAGCCTCCTTACATGCTACATACCCCAAATTTACAGGGTATGTGCACCTTGGGAGTGGGTACAAGAGGAAAAAAAATTTAGCAAAAAGAGCTTATAGTTTTTGAGAAAATCGATTTTAAAGTTTCAAAGGGAAAACTGTCTTTTAAATGCGGGAAATGTCTGTTTTCTTTGCACAGGTAACATGCTTTTTGTCGGCATGCAGTCATAAATGTAATACATATAAGAGGTTCCAGGAAAAGGGACCGGTAATGCTAACCCAGCAGCAGCACACGTGATGGAACAGGAGGAGGGTGGCGCAGGAGGAGAAGGCCACGCTTTGAGACACAACAACCCAGGCCTTGCATGAGGACAAGAAGCGTGCGGATAGCATGCTTTGTACCACCATGCAGTCATAAATGTAATAAAGATAAGTGGTTCAATAAACAGGGACCACGCGGCAACGCTAACCCAGCAGCAGCACACGTGATGGAACAGGAGGAGGCGCAGGAGGAGAAGGCCACGCTTTGTGAGACACAACAACCCAGGCCTTGCATGAGGACAAAAAGCGTGCGGATAGCATGCTTTGTACCGCCATGTAGTCATAAATGTAATAAAGATAAGAGGTTCCATAAACAGGGACCGGCAACGGTAACCCAGCAGCAGCAGCAGCAGCAGCAGCACACGTGATGGAACAGGAGGAGGCGCAGGAGGAGAAGGCCACGCTTTGTGAGACACAACAACCCAGGCCTTGCATGAGGACAAAAAGCGTGCGGATAGCATGCTTTGTACCGCCATGTAGTCATAAATGTAATAAAGATAAGAGGTTCCATAAACAGGGACCGGCAACGGTAACCCAGCAGCAGCAGCAGCAGCACACGTGATGGAACAGGAGGAGGCGCAGGAGGAGAAGGCCACGCTTTGTGAGACACAACAACCCAGGCCTTGCATGAGGACAAAAAGCGTGCGGATATAGCAGCAATGCTTTTTGCCGCCATGCAGTCATAAATGTAATACAGATGAGAGGTTCAATAAACAGGGACCGGAAACGCTAAACCATCCCAGATGTTCATCGGTCATGTTACTTGGTTGGGGTCCAGGAGTGTTGCGTAGTCGTTTCCAATCCAGGATTGATTCATTTTAATTTGAGTCAGACGGTCTGCATTTTCTGTGGAGAGGCGGATACGCCGATCTGTGATGATGCCTCCGGCAGCACTGAAACAGCGTTCCGACATAACGCTGGCTGCCGGGCAAGCCAGCACCTCTATTGCGTACATTGCCAGTTCGTGCCAGGTGTCTAGCTTCATGCCCGGTTTCAGGTCCAGCGGTGCCAGCCACAAATCCGTCTGTTCCTTTATTCCCCTCCAAATTTCCTCCCCTGTGTGCTGCTTATCCCCAAGGCAGATCAGCTTCAGCAACGCTTGCTGACGCATGCCAACAGCTGTGCTGCACTGCTTCCACGATCCTACTGCTGCTGGTGCTGGGTTAGCATTTCCGGATGAGGTACAGCTTTGAGATGCGTTGGAGGAGAAGGAGTCAGAGAGGTAGGTGCTGCTGTTGTTATCCAGCTGTTTGCGGCGTGGGCAACACCCGCGCCGTAGCAGGTGAGGAATCGCTGCCAGGCTCCACAAGGTTCACCCAGTGCGCGGTAAGGGAGATGTATCGACCCTGGCCGAACGCACTCGTCCAGGTGTCAGTGGTGAGGTGAACCTTGCAGGCAACGGCATTCTTCAAGCTTCGGGTTATTTAGCTGACCACGTGCTCATGCAACTCAGGCACTGCAGAGCGCGCAAAGTGGTAGCGGCTGGGAACCACGTAACGTGGGATGGCCACTGACATCATGCCCTTGAAGCTGTTTGTCTCCACCACTCGATATGGCAGCATTTCGCAGGCCAGAAGCTTGGCTATGCTGGCTGGCTGTTACTGCCACGGCCCGGGGGTCATTTGCTGGCAATTTCCTCTTGTGCTCAAACATCTCAGAGACAGACAACTCAACCGTAGCGCTGCACACCGAAGGGCTGTTGGTTGTTGTGTTTGATGAACACTGGGAGACCTCAAGAGCACTAGTCCGGAAAGTGACAGTGTCAGCATCGTCTGATGTTTGTGAATGTTGTGAACCACGCAATGGCTGGGCTACTGCTGCTGCTGAGGCGGGTCTGGTGGTGAGTCTGGTGAACCCAAGGGAGGCAGTGTTGCTGGTGGTACCCTGTCCTGCCGCGTTTGCCCACAGAGTGGGATGTTTGGATAGAATGTGGCGGCTCATGCTGGTGGTGGAGAGGTTGTTAATACTTTTCCCCCTGCTCAGGCGGGTCTTGCACACCTTGCAAATCGCCATGGTAACATCCTCAGTGCAGTCTTCAAAGAAAGCCCAGACTTTAACTGGCTGAGGACTCGGACCTCGTGCGTGATGTGCTGGTGCTGCTTAACCCACTGCTGGACGCTTGAGAGGTCATCCAAGTAATTATCTGGTCCTGTTCTTTTGGATCTGTGAGGGTTGTTGTCCTGGACAACATGGGCAGTATTGAGTGGGTTTTCTTGGGTGCTCCCCTGTGGCCTGTACGTGAACCGTCAGGGGAAACACCTCTTCCCTTGCCCCTCCCTCTTTCACCGGATTTCTTCCTCATTTCACTTATCCTTAAAGTACACGCTGACTGGCAGCAGTACAGTGGCAGTACAGAAATGCTATACAGTGGTGGGTGAGCGGTGTACCACTATTGTCAGCAGTGACACAGAGCACAATGCTATACAGTGGCGGGTGAGCGGTGTACTACTGTTCCCAGCAGACACAGAGTGGAAGTAAACACAATGCTATATAGTGTGGCTGAGCCGTGTACACAGAGTGGCATTAAACACAATGCTATATAGTCTGCTATATAGTCACCCCGAACAGGGTGATGTTCTGCAGAACCCAAACAGTGGCAAACACTGTTCGCCCAACACTACTGGGAGGGAACGCAGATTTTAGTACCTAAACACACGATACAACATGTTTTCCGGGGTCGGACTCTGAGGCACATACAGATGGTCCCGATCATCATCCTCATCATACAACTCTTCTCCTGAGTCTGACCCACCCACCACCTCTGCCACCCCAACATCCCCAGACACAGACCCCTCATCGTCCTCAACATTAACTTGGGATGCTGGCCTGAGCCAGACCTCCTCCTCCACATCAGGCCCCATCATCTCCTCAATGGCAGCCCTCATTAATCGCTCTGGCGACGGACTGATGGACACAACGTTCTCCTCCGGGGAGGGCTGCTGCTGACCACTGGCTGCTGGGGTGGATGTTATAGCTTGCGTGGGGCGTTGGCTGTTGCTGTTGTTGGGAGTGCTGCTCACAGCGGAGGTCTCTCATATAGTGGTTGACGGTGAGTGGAGTATTACTGATCCCAGCAATATACACACTGACTGGCAGAGTACGCAATGCTATATAGTGTGGCTGAGCGGTGTACACAGAGTGGCAGTAAACACAATGCTATATAGTCTGGCTGAGCGAGCGGTGTACTACTGTTCCCAGCAGAATCAGAGTGGCAGTAAACAATGGTATATAGTCTGGCTGAGCGGTGTACACAGAGTGTCAGTAAACAATGGTATATAGTCTGGCTGAGCGAGCGGTGTACTACTGTTCCCAGCAGAATCAGAGTGGCAGTAAACAATGGTATATAGTCTGGCTGAGCGAGCGGTGTACTACTGTTCCCAGCAGAATCAGAGTGGCAGTAAACAATGGTATATAGTCTGGCTGAGCGGTGTACACAGAGTGTCAGTAAACAATGGTATATAGTCTGGCTGAGCGAGCGGTGTACTACTGTTCCCAGCAGAATCAGAGTGGCAGTAAACAATGGTATATAGTCTGGCTGAGCGGTGTACACAGAGTGTCAGTAAACAATGGTATATAGTCTGGCTGAGCGGTGTACACACAATGCTATATAGTCTGCTATATAGTGTCAGTAAACAATGGTATATAGTCTGGCTGAGCGAGCGGTGTACTACTGTTCCCAGCAGAATCAGAGTGGCAGTAAACAATGGTATATAGTCTGGCTGAGCGGTGTACACAGAGTTTCAGTAAACAATGGTATATAGTCTGGCTGAGCGGTGTACACAGAGTGTCAGTAAACAATGGTATATAGTCTGGCTGAGCGGTGTACACAGAGTGGCAGTAAACACAATGCTATATAGTCTGGCTGAGCGAGCGGTGTACTACTGTTCCCAGCAGAATCAGAGTGGCAGTAAACAATGGTATATAGTCTGGCTGAGCGGTGTACACAGAGTGTCAGTAAACAATGGTATATAGTCTGGCTGAGCGGTGTACACAGAGTGTCAGTAAACAATGGTATATAGTCTGGCTGAGCGGTGTACACAGAGTGGCAGTAAACACAATGCTATATACTCTGGCTGAGCGAGCGGTGTACTACTGTTCCCAGCAGACACAGAACAGTAAACAGAATGCTATATAGTGTGGCTGAGCGAGCGGTGTACCACTATTCCCAGCAGACACAGAACAGTAAACAGAATGCTATATAGTGTGGCTGAGCGAGCGGTGTACCACTATTCCCAGCAGACACAGAACAGTAAACAGAATGCTATATAGTGTGGCTGAGCGAGCGGTGTACCACTATTCCAAACAGACACAGAACAGTGAACAGAATGCTATATAGTGTGGCTGAGCGAGCGGTGTACCACTATTCCCAGCAGACACAGAGTGGCAGTAAACAGAATGCTATATAGTGTGGCTGAGCGAGGTACACAGAGTGGCAGTAAACAGAATGCTATATAGTGTGGCTGAGCAAGCGGTGTACTACTATTCCCAGCAGACACAGAGTGGCAGTAAACAGAATGCTATATAGTGTGGCTGAGCGAGGTACACAGAGTGGCAGTAAACAGAATGCTATATAGTGTGGCTGAGCAAGCGGTGTACTACTGTTCCCAGCAGTGACACAATGACAGGGGGGACCCTGGCTAGCGTGGCTGGAGCGCGAACTACCCTGCCTGCCTACCCAAAGCTAAACCCACAGACAAATGGCGGAGATATGACGTGGTTCGGGTATTTATTTACCCGAACCACGTGACCGTTCGGCCAATCAGAGCGCGTTCGGGTCCGAACCACGTGACCCGTTCGGCCAATCACAGCGCTAGCCGAACGTTCGGGGAACATTCGGCCATGCGCTCTTAGTTCGGCCATGTGGCCGAACGGTTTGGCCGAGCACCGTCAGGTGTTCGGCCGAACTCGAACATCACCCGAACAGGGTGATGTTCTGCAGAACCCGAACAGTGGCGAACACTGTTCGCCCAACACTAGTTAATGGTCCCATCAGCAAGGCGTACAGAGGAAAGAAGGATGAAGCACAATGTCACAGAGGTCCTTGGCCAAAGTGAGGAGCACGCTGGATATTTAATGCTAGAGAAGGACCTTCAGCACCATTAAAAGTAATCTGTAAAATAACAAGGCTGACCAAGGAAAGGGTAATGTCAGTACTTAGAGCTTTTAAGAGCTCATGTAATGACTTCCTATTAATTAATGTACTCAATGTAACTGTCCTTCAAGTTTCAGTTGACCATAGACTTATGAAAATGAAAAACATAAGACATACACCAGTAATCTTGCTAGAGTGGCATGATTGTATAGGGGCTATCAGGCCCAGTTACCGCAAAGACAACATGGACATGGAAAACCCAGACACCTCTGGAGAGAGGCTTAAAGCGGAACTGAAAGGTCCTGAAAAATAAGAGTTTCACTTACCTGGGGTCTCTGCCAGCTCCCTGTGCCTGCGCCGTGACATACTGGTCTTCCATTCCTCCGCCGAGGCTCATTTTCACTTATTGCAACTGGTGTTCACTGGCGCAGTAGAGATTTTCTCGTACTGCACCTGCGCAGGATGCACCTGGCCATGGGAACGCATATGAGGATACACGTAGCCAGGACGCAGTGGACTTCGACTTAGAAGTCAGCTTCCACTGTGAGAAGAAAAGTGAGCCGCAGCGGCAGAACGGAGGATTGGTATGTCATGGCATGGGCTCAGGCTGGCTGCAGGGGGCTAGCAGAAGCCACAGGCAAGTTAAACTATTATTTTTTCAGGACCTTTCAGTTCCACTTTAAAGAGACCAGAAAAGCCACCTGTTCAAAAGCTATGCTATTTAAGCCCTTTACCTTCTAGGTGGTTCTGAGACACCATGAGAATGTCTGGGTATTGCTTGTCCATGTTGCCTTTGTGATAATTGGGCCTAGAACTTCTGGTCCTATTGGTCTTCATAAGTGTATGGTGTGGATTGATATAGTTCTATGCGATAAGGCTTGGACCAGTACTAAGCTCTTTCACACTAGGAGCTGATCCGTGTGTTTTGACGGATCGCTCCTCGGATGCGTTTAGAAAGCTAACATGAAAGTCTATTTTACTTTGATGTTAACTTTCACATTAGGCAAAGCATTCCAGAGCGTTATGTTGTAACGTATCTGAGACCTTCGTAACGTCCAGCGCCAATGTTTTCCCGTCGGGGGGATTAGAACTACCGCTGCTAATCAGCTTCACACAGCAACTTCTTGACGTCACGCTGCAGGTCATAACGCATGCATGAAATCGGTTTGTGCATGCGTTATGTGATGTGAAAGGGGCCTAAGGAATGCCCAGACAGCTCATGGTAACTAAGAACCATCTGGAAAGTGGATAAAGAGACTAAAAAGCCCTCTATAAAAAAAATCTATGGTATTTAAGCCCTTTATACCCTCCAGTTGGTTCTGGGTCACCATGAGCTGTTTGGGCATTCCTTAGAACTGGTCTAAACCTTATTCCATAGAGCTATATCAACCCACACCATGCACTGATGAGGACCAATAAGTTTGAAACAGGCTTGATGTATGTATGTATGTATGTATGTTGGATTAGCGTGGCTCTGCAAAATGTATAAGCCACAGGCTCACTACACACCAACGGTTCTGGATGTGCACCTGGCTTTCAAGGGCGGAAACAGTTAATATTCAAGATTGATGCATAATGGGAAACCACAGTTGCTCACTTAGAGCTGAATTGTTTCAAATATGTTCTGTTTTAAGAAGGCAAAATGACAGCATTGGTTTTGTTGTTTCATTCAGCCCGCAAAGGCCCATATACATCTGCAAGAAAGATTGGACTGCCCAAACAGACTTTCATTTTTATTGAATACTAGCTGATGGCCCGGCGTTGCCCGGGTATGTATTTGGCTAGTGTTGGCTCTGCCCACTTTTTCTAATCCTAACACACAATTACTCAATTACCCAATGGCCAAGTTTGTGAGCTTTGCGGTCTTTGGCATCAATAATTTGCATTGAAATTAAACAAATCTGATGTCTGTGTGTGGCTCCACCCCTTTTCTGAATTTGAACCCCAGTCACCCAATGACCAACTGTAACAGGTTTGAGGCTTGGAACATTAACAGTGCAATAATGACAGCAATTAAATATTCTCCTTGAAAAGCAATAGGTGAAGTTTGATTCACTTTTGTAGGCTCCACCCACTTTTCTGAATATTAAGCCCAGTCACCCAGTGAACAACTGTGAAAAGTTTGAGGGCCCGTTTCCACTATTGCGAATCCGCATGCGTTGTCTGCATGTGGATTCAAATAGCCAATACAAGTGGATGGCCCTGTTTCCACTTGTCAGTAATCCTGAGCGTTTCTCTGTGCGGGAGAAATCTGTATGGAAGAGCCGTCAGAATTCGCATCCCGCTATGCAAATCGCCGCTAATGTATTTAATAGGGAAATCGCATGCGGTTTTGGCATGCGTATTTTACCGTGATTCAGCATGCGATATCGCATAGAAAGTAATGTTAAATCACACAGGCAGTGACATGGTTAAAATCGCATCAATACTAACCTATGCGAAATCACTGTAAAATACGCATGCGGAATCGCACCTGCATGCGATTTCCTCAGCGGTAGATCCGCGGCGATTCTGCAACGCATAAGTGGAAACGAGCCAAGAGAACCCTACAATTAACAGTGTAAGATGGCTGCAGTTTACATTTTCCCGGTGAAATTTGTATTTGTTTCCGCCCACTTTTTGGTTATGGGAATAAAAATAAAAAGTATCCTATATGCTATTCCAGGTCATGTACTATGCGTGTGCCAAATTTCATTCAAATCCGTGTAGCCATTTTTGCGTGATCGAGTAACAAACATCCAAATTTTCCCATTTATAATATTAGTAGGATTAGTGAATAGACAGTTGTCAAAGTTTTTCTTCTGACAACAATTCAGACAAAGTTGTATGCTGCTGTTAGATGGTTGGAATTATTTTGTAAACAATGGTTGAACAAATCAAGTTTAACCACTTTACCCCCGCCCGTACGGATTTCTCCGTCCCTTTTTCCATCCTTTAACCCCCAGGAACGGAGAAATCCGTACTTTGCGCACTCCCGCCGCTGCCCGCGCTCCCGCTCGTAAACACGCCGCTGGCCGCTCGTAGACACGCCGCCCGCCGCTCGCCCGGAGATCAATGAACGGGAAAATCCATTCCCGTTCGTTGATCTAAGACCCGCAATGATCCGCTGCTCTCCAATGAGCAGTGCGATCATTGTGAAAAAAAACCCACTTACCCAGCCTCCTAATACTTCCTCCAAGAGTCCGGAAGGACTCTTGGAGGTCACATTAAACAAAAGGTTACTGTGGCCATCTTGTGGCGAAATAGTAAAACTACACCCTAAACATTTTTCACATACAAATAAATTACTTTTACACAAAAAATTAACTCATTACCTCCCACACTCCCAATTTTTTTTTTTTTTTTGTAATTAAAAAAAAATTAAAAAATGTACAATAAAAAAAAAACATAAATAGTTACCTTAGGGACTGAACTTTTTAAATATTTATGTCAGGAGGGTACAACACTGTTACTTTATAAACTATGGGCTTGTAATTAGGGATGGACGCAAAACTGAAAAACAATGCACCTTTATTTCCAAATAAAATATTGGCGCCAAACATTGTGATAAGGACATAACTTAAACGGTTTTATAACCGGGACAAAAGGGCAAATACATTTCATGGGTTTTAATTACAGTAGCATGCATTATTTAAAAACTATAATGGCCGAAAACTGAAAAATAATACATTTTTTTCCCAAATTTTTTCCTATTTTTCCATTAAAACACATTTAGAATAAAATAATTCTTGGCATAATGTCCCACCTAAAGAAAGCCTAATTGGTGGCGGAAAAAACAAGATATAGTTCATGTCATTGCGATAAGTAATGATAAAGTTATAGACGAATGAATGGAAGGAGCGCTGAAAGGTGAAAATTGCTCTGGTGGTCAGGGGGTAAAACCCCTCAGTGGTGAAGTGGTTAAATCCTCACACACATGCTAGACTGTTGTTACTGAAGGTGGCCAGTAGGCTGTGTATGTGCGCAGGTGTACTATGATGTCGTCTAAAGATCTGACACTGATTCTCTGGCGATAATGATGCCTAAGCAATGCCCAACCACACTGCACTCCTTTTTCACCACTCCACCGGAATTCACTCCATTGGCGCCTAACCATACTTTGCCCTCGAACACCAGTGGCCAAATGCATATGTATTAGTACGCCACCTGGTCAGTTGGGCGAAGGGAAAGCTGAATGATGGCTCATCCTGCTGCCACTGGATCACCAAGCGGCGTTAAATACTATTCCCCTCCGAGTCATCGCAACTCGCAGGGAGAAGCAGTTTGGGGTCCAGGGATCCAGGAACCTCAAATTACCTTTACGCAGGGCTCAGACTATATCATTACTGCTATAGGCGTGCCGTCATCTGGCATTACGAACCTCTGTGCGTGCGCCCAGATTACCTGTTTTGGCCCAAATGACTGCTAATTTTAGCCAATCTACAATCAGCTATAAGCATTGATTTCAATGTAGTAGCTTATTGGCTACTACCCACATCGGGTTGCCCAACTCCCAACTTGGGTGCCCAATTACCAAAATTTAACACGGGCTATTATATGCCTGTCGAACCCCATGTCCAAATGGCCTGATCGACCATCGAGAGCTTGCTCTTCACTCAACAGTTTGATGGAGGAAGCAGGCCCAGTATAGCAGTAAAATAATTTATCTTCTCTCCTTTCATTTTCTTTTGCAAAAAGTATGCTTCTTTTCTCACTGAAGGTAGCCATACACTGGTTGATTGCCACCAGATCGACCAACAGATAGATTCCTTTCTGATCAAATCTGATCAGAGAAGGATCTAATGGCTGCCCCTACACTGCAAACAGATTTTGAATCAATTTCAGCATGAAATAGATTCACAACCTGTGGAACTGCCACTGCCGCAATACATTACCTGTCCGCCGGCGCGAGTCCCCGGGTCTTTGAAGTCTCATTTCTTCCAGCATACTCCATCTTCTCTTCACTTCCTGTCCTGTCCTGTCACAAGCAGAAAGTTCAAACAGTAGAGTGCCCTCTACTGTTTAAACTTCGCTTTCTAGCAGGACAGGAAGTGAAGAGAAAGACGCTGGAAGAAGTGAGAGACTACAGGGACCCGGGGACTCGCGGCTGCTGGACAGGTGATGTATTACCATGTCGGTCATTGCAGTATTGAACTCTGCTAACGACGCACTCCTGATTTGCCGGCCATCAAGCTGGGGGGCATCCAGTTGGCAGATTTCTATGCCATTAAAGCCTCATTCACACCATGCAATTTCCCGTCAGATAGATGGGTCAAATAGATCATTTCCGACAGGTCCGATCTGATTTCCGTTTTTCTGATCGATTTGCATCAAAGTGATCAGAAAATCGATAAAAAAAAAACAATTGGAAATCCGATCGGATATGTCGATGGTTATCTGTCGAGCCATCTATCTGATAGGAAATTGCATGGTGTGTACGAGGCATAAGATTTAGTAGAAAGACTACACTGCCTGCACTGGGGAAATCAGATGCTCTATCATAATAGACAAGACAATAAGCTTTTGTCCAAAATGTTTAATGCTGGCTTCGTACTGTTCTTCCTATACTCAGACCACCATCTCTGTGTTGTCCTGGCAGGTCTGCAAGATAGTTTTACTTTTACCTGTCAGATACAAACTGCCAAAATGTTTCTTCTTCTGGTGGCCAGCTGTGGAAGTCTAAATTAGTAACAGCCCTAATGACAGCAATTTCTATAGAAACACGAATATCAGACTGCCAGAGTTCAGTTTCATCTGTACATTTCAGAGTGAATCTCAGGACACAATTATTGAGCCATATGGAAAAACTATTGCAACATCTGCTCTCCGGACCTGCTGGAAAATAACTCAGAATAGTACAGCAAGTGACTGTGCGCATGTGTGCTGCTTGTCCTTACGTAGAGCTGCGATGTGTGATCTGTATCAACCGCAGACTAGTGAGCGCCCCAAATGTTGCTTATCATCAGGGTCCTAACTAGAAATCACTGGGCCCCCCTGTGAAACTTTGGATGGGCCCCACCCCCAACCATCTACATGCCTGCATCTTGTATGTCTCTAATGCCGCTGACAGGAAGTAGAGGCTGTGGTGTTGGTGACATAGAAAACGTAGGCACGCAGATCTCCTTCAATGCCTGGATCGCGGAAGTCAGAGTTGAGTTCTCCCTTCTCCCCCCCTCGCGGTTCCCTGCCAGCTGCCATAATTTCTGTAGGGGGGAGCACTGAAGGGACATTGCTGTGCGCTGGGTTCCCCTCCTGCCACTGAGAACTGCCCTGGGCGGGGCCCCCCTGCACCTGCCCTTACAGGGTCTATTGCTATACCTCTGCTTATCATTACATTGTGCACAATTATGGCATCTATACAGAATATCACAACAGTGAGTACACCTCAACCTCAGATTTTATTTCATTTTTTCATGGGACAACACTGAGGATATGACACTTTGATCCAACATGTTAGTAGTGTTGAGCTGAAATTTTGCATATGCGTAATTTTGCATCGTAATTTGTAATCATAATGCAAAACCGTAATGAAGAATTTTCAGCAAATTAATTTCACATTCATCCATAATTTTGCATCATAATTTCACATTAAATCGTAATTACACACAATTTTGCATAATTACATGAAAATTGTGTGTAATTGTGCATTAACTCAGAATTACACATAATTTTGTGTAATTTATGCGTAATTTCGCAGTTACAAATTAGCTATTACAATCATAATCGAAATTACAAAAATTATGTGAAATTAAACGTAAGCGAAATTTACCCATTACGATCATCACTAGTAATCAGTGTGCAGCTGGTATAACAGTGTGAATTTGCTGTCCCATCAACATAACACACAGCCATTACTGTCTAAACTGCTGGCAAAAAAAGTGAGTACATCCCTAAGTGAAGAATGTCAAATTTCTGCCAAATAAGACATTTTCTCTCCATGAGGTCATGTCACATGCTAATGTTACAAGATCTCAGGTGTGAATGTGGAGCAGGCAGTGGCATAACTATAGGGGCTGCAGCCTGTACATCCGAGAGGGGGCCCTGGGCCCCTTGGGGGGCAGAAGCAGGGGTGCCATGTGGGGGGGAGCGCTGCCGCTGGATTGTGGGACCGCCCGAGGGGTTGAACTGTCCGCGGCACCTAATAGACGCCGCATCAGTTCATTCTCCGCAGCCCGCAGCTCGCCTTAGCTTGCGGGAGTCTTCCAGGATGCAGAGCAGGGCTATGGGAAGATGGCGTCCGAAGCCCTGCACTGGAGACTATTTGTGTCTCCAGTACAGGAATTCGGGCGCCATCTTCCCGTAGCTCTGCTATTTTTCTCAGTGCAAGAGATTTGCTGCAGCAAGGATCTTCGGGGGAGCTGTGCGCCAGAGGCCGGCCGGGAGGGGAGACTTCTGCTAGGTGAATTATTTTTTTTACATGTGCACTGCACACTATTTTCTGTTGAAATGCTGCCCACATGACAATTATTTTCTGCAGAAATATTGCCCACATGACAATTATTTTCTAGTGAAATGCTGCCCACATGACAATTATTTTCTGGTGAAGTGCTGCCCACATTATGATTATTTTCTGGTAAAACATTGTCGCATTTTGATTATTTTCTGGTGAAATGCTGCCCACACCCCACATTACGATTATTTTCTGGTGAAATGCTGCACACACTGCATTATTTTCCAGTGAATCATTGCTGCATTACGATTATTTTCTAGTGAAACATTGCTGCATTACAATTATTTTATGGTGAAACATAGCTGCATTACGCTTATTTTATGGTAAAACGCTGCCCCATTATGGTTATTTTATGGTGAAACATAGCTGCAATACGCTTATTTTATGGTAAAACGCTGCCCCATTATGATTATTTTATGGTGAAACATTGCTGCATTACAATTATTTTATGATGAAACATTGCCGCATTATGGTTATTTTATGGTGAAACATTCACGCATTATCATTATTTTACGGTGAAATATTGCCACATTACGATTATTTGGCACCTATGCGGGAAGGGGCATCCAAATTTTTGCAGGGGGGTCCAGTGATTTCTAGTTACACCCTGGGAGCAAGTGTGTTAAATTTGGTGTTATGGCTTTCACAATTTCTCATCCTGGCTGGTGAATGGAAGTTCAGCATAGCACCTCATGGCAGAGAACTCTCCAAGGATCTTAAAAAAAGAATGCTTGCTCTACATAAAGATGGCCTAGGCTATAAGAAGATTGTCAACACCCTGAAACTGAGCTGCAGCATAGTGGCCAAGAAGACCATACAGGATTTTAACCGGATAGGTTCCACTCAGAGCAGGTCTCGCCATGGTCAACTAAAGAGATTGAGTGCATGTACTTAGCTTCAGATCAAAAGACTATCTTTTGCAAATAGATGTATGAGTACTGGCAGCATTGCTACAGAAGTGGTAGGGGGGATCAGCCTTTCAGTCCTAAGACCACTACATCAAGTAGATGATGATAATGCACAAGGAAGCTTAAGGATAGTTTGCTGAAGACAAACAGACAACGAATGTGAATTAATACTGGAACCATGTCCTGTGGTCTGATGAGACCAAGAAAAACGTATTTAGTTCAGATAGTGTCAAGCGTGTGTAGTGGCAGCAAGGTGAGGAGGAGTACAAAGACAAGTGTGTCTTGCCTACAGTCAAGCATGTCATAGTTTGAGACAGCATGATTGGTGGTGAGTGACACCGGGGAGCTACACTCCATTGAGAAAACAATAAATACCAACATGCACATCAGATCAGGCATTGGTATTCAATGCAGTAAAACTTATCAATACACAGAGAAAAAAGTCCTCTTTAACCACTTCACCTCGAAGGGTTTTTTTCCCTTAAAAAACCAGAGCAATTTTTACCTGTCAGCTCTCCTTCCATTCATTCACCTAAAACTTTATGACTACTTATCACAACAAAACAATCTATATCTTGTTTTTTTCGCCACCAATTAGGCTTTCTTTGGGGGGTACTTTTTGCTAAGAATTCTTTTATTCTAACTGCGTTTTAACTGGAATAATAAGAAAAAATGTAATCTTTCTCAGTTTTTGGCTATTATAGTTTTAAAATAATACATGCCACCATTATTAAAACCCACACATTTTATTTGCTTATTTGTCCTGGTTATTGCAACGTTTAATTTTTTTCCCTAGTACAATGTATAGCGTCAATATTTATTTGCAAATAAAGGTGAAATTTTTTCAGTTTTGCTTCCATCCCTAATTATAAGCACATAATTTATAAATTAACAGTAATATACCCTCTTTACATACATATTAAAAAAAAGTTCAGTCCCTAAGGTAACTATTTATGTATTTTTTTTTATTTGGAAATTTTTTTTTTACTTTTTTTTTTTTTTGGGTAGCTAATGGGGAGTGTGGGAGGTCAGGGGTAAATTTTAAATGTAAAATTAAGGTAAAGTTATGTTATTTATTGGAAAAAAAAGGAATGTAATTTTACTTTTTGGCCACAAGATATCCTCGCCACTCACTCCTGTATGCGTATTATTAGTACATATACAGGAAGTGATGCGTGGACGGGATTTGTGAATGACGAAGCTATCTAATAATACAGCTACAGTCACTCACACCTGGACTATTCCCCCCCGTGAATGGGAACTATTCACAGGGGGAGGGGGGAGGAAGGAACCTGTGGCGGGGAGGATCATCGTAGCTATGTCTCTGCACAGAGATATGGAATTTTGCATGGACGTAGTTACTCGTCCCATCAGAGGGAAGTGGTTAAATGACCTTATCAATGTCTGAAAAAGTCCACTTTATAGACTAGTGTGTTCCGGGTATTCCTGACAGCCATTCCACCTGGTATGGATGCCAGCAGGTATGGATGCCAGCACTGTTAGACTTTAAGACCAGATGTTACTTTGAGAGTGGTGGTTTGCTCAAGTGTGGATCTCTCAAATATTTGTTTTGTACTGAGAGTCTTTTATGACTCACTCCCAATAATACCGAAATATATTGAGACATTGCCACCAACAGAGCCTAGACTCACCGGGATGACCTTGGTGATGATCCTTGGACTCTTTTTCACCTCTCTTACTATCCTCCTGGTCAGAAAAAGTGTTACGTTTGGCTTCTTGACCACGTCCTTTTTCCACAGTGTGGGACATCTTGTATTTTTTAACTACTACTACTTTGCACTGTAGCCACTGGAACTGGAAAAGATTTAGAAATGGCCTTGTAGCCCATATATATAATGTATGTATAATATATATATATATATATATATATATATATATATATATATATATATATATATATATACACACACACACACACATCTGTTTATCTGTCTATCTATCCATCTATCTATCTATCTATCTATCTATCTATCTATCTATATACCTATCTATCTGTCCTGTGACGTACTAAAGCAGAACCCCTCCCTTCAGAAACTGGGCCACAGGGCAGTATTCTAACATGATAACGATCCCAAAACACACATTCAAGACGACCACTGCCTTAATACATTGTAGTTGAGCTCAGTATCGCACCAAGCTCCATTCCCGCTGATTCCCTCACCAAATTAAAATTCAGCTACCTGATTGCAGAGTGCTTGGCTATCTTTTTGCTGAGCGCCACTATTGCATGCCCAAATTAAGGTCCATAGCTGGAAACTTCTATTGCAGTCTTTAGATAACTGGAGACATGACAGGCACCCGTGCGTGAAAAGCACCTGCTTCATGAATAGGCAGCATGTTCCACACATAAAATTAGGCAGACATGTTCCTCCGTTAAACAAAAATAGGCAGGAATTTCACTCCAAAGAACATAGCTAGACAAGCATGCCCCCAGACAACATAATTAAGCAACATTGTCACAAAATAATATAATAAGCAATCATGCAGACACCCAAATAAAAAGGAGTCATACAGGTGTCTGAATGTTCCAATGGAATCACAACTATTTTTTTACAGCTTATAAAACGTAATATTTGTATGCATACTTAATGCCTTGACTAAAAACAATTAACAAGTCTGACGTGCGTTTCACGGTTCAAAGCAAGTATTTAATCAGAGACAAGGTAAGTACAGTAGTGACATTTCTTGCTGTGACAGTTAAAAATGACCATAGATAATCTACCAAAATACATGTACATGCATATTAGTTTGTGTGACAGTAATGGGATGAACATTATAGTAAATATATGTATTAGTCCATAATGAAAAAAACTAAAAACATTCGTAATAGTTACTGCATAAAACTGGTATTAGTATTGTATTCACCCCATCTGCAGACAATATTTCATGTAAAACATGTGCATGGGCACAAGCCTTTAACCTCTTGAGGACCAGTGGTTTATACCCCCTAGTAACCAGGCAATTTTTTACAATTCTGCACTTCCCACTTCAACGATTTATTGCTCGGTCATACAACTTAGCACCCAAATGAATTTTACCTCCTTTTCTTGCCACTAATAGAGCATTCATTTGGTGGTCTCTGATCAGTGGCGTAGCTAAGGAGTTGTGGGCCCCAATGCAAGTTTTACAATGGGGCCCCCCAAGCACTCTATTCATCGCAATTGATACAGCGCACCAAAACCTGCCAATGACAACTGCAGTGTCAGGTGCAAGAAGGGGATGGGGAGCAGCTTGTTAATAATTACCACTATTTAAAGTATCTATAGAAGTGATTATTATGAGCACAGGACCAATAGAGAGCTAATACTGTAGTTGAGGGAGGGTCCTTCAGGGCCCCTCTGGCCCAAGAGCCCCGAAGCGGCGGCTACCTCTGCAACCCCTATTGCTACGCCCCTGTCTCTGATTGCTGCTGTGATTTTTTTTTTACTACCGTATATACTCGGGTATAAGTCGCAAAATTTAGGACTGATTCAAAGTACAAAAGTGGGGGGGTCGACTTATAGTCCCATAGTCCTAAATTTTGCGACTAAAAGCCTGAGTGGGGTGAGGGTGTGTGTTATGGATGTGGGGTATGTGTATGGAGGGGTTACTCACCATCCATCGCTGGGCGCAGTGTCCTCTCTTTTCCTCTCTTCTCCCTCACTCGCACGTCTACCCCCCCCCCCCTCCCCCAAGAGATGGTCCGGCTCCCGATGTCACATGACGTCGGGACTCGGGAGTGGAAGTTACCGCGCGAGTGGAGGAGAAGCGAGCAGAAGAGAGGAGACTGCGCCCAGCGGTGGCAGCGGCGGGGAGAGCGAGCATGGAGGCAAACATCCCACCTTCCACAGCCTCTATCCTCCATCTACTTTCCTTTACCACGCATCCCCTTGTGCTGATACCAGCGTCTCCTGTGATGATGTCATCACAGGAAATGCTGGTATCAACGCATGGGATGCCTGGGAGAGGAAGTAGATGGAGGATAGAAGGTGACATGTTTGCCTCCATGCCCGCTCTCCCCACCGCTGCAGCCTATACATGGGGGCAACTGTACTGGCTACCTACCGATGCTAGGGGTAACTATACTGGCTACCTACCTATGCTACTGGCAACTATACTGGCTACCTACCTATGCTACTGGCAACTATACTGGCTACATACCTATGCTAATGTCAACTATACTGGCTACCTACCTATGCAACTGGCAACTATACTGGCTACCTACCTATGCTACTGGCAACTATATTGGCTACCTACCTATGCTACTGGCAACTATACTGGCTACCTACCTATGCTACTGGCAACTATACTGGCTACCTACCTATGCTACTGGCAACTATACTGGCTACCTACCTATGCTACTGGCAACTATACTGGCTACCTTCCTATACTGGGGGCAACTATACCTGGCTGCCTACCTATAGACTTACCTATAGACTTATACTTGAATAATTGGAAAAATGCACCTTGTGAGGGTCACATTTTTGGGGTCGATTTATACAGGGGGTTGGCTTGTATCCGAGTATATACGGTAATTAAAATTGTTTAATTTTTTTAAAATAAAAATCCCTATATCTTTTAATTAACATCCCCCCCCCCCCAATTGGCCCTAGACTGCGATCCATATACTACACTACACACTCATAGGCATCAGCCTATGAGAGGAATTAGATTGTGATCCATTGGGAGGGACAGTTAAGAGACAGTTTAGCTCTGATCGCGACTGGCAGGCTGATTCTTGCTTTGTTTACTAAAAGGAAAAGTGCGCTTGCGCAGGAACGCACGCAAGTGCATGTTCCCTGCTAATCCCGGCCACCTCACTTTGATGCCAATCGGCATTAGTCGGTCCCCAGAGAGCCATGCTCCCACCCACCGCCCAAAGCCCATTTATTTCAGTAATTAAACTTAAAATGTGAAACTAATATATGAAATAGGAACCCTTTGCAGGTGTTTTGGATTCATTAGCTGATTAGAGTCTGACACTTTGAGCCTAGAATACTAAACATGTTTACAATATTATAATGGTCTGTGATTTTTATTTTGGGGTTCTCATAAGCTGTAAGCCAGAATCATCATCATTATAACACATAAAGGCTTGAGATTAGAGATGTGGCGAACTGTTCGCCCGGCAAACATCTCTGGAGCTCTTACTACTTCCGGGTCGCACTGACCCGGAGTAGTACGCCTGCGCTGGCCAGCTGAGCGTGTCCTAGATCGCGCTCCTGTTGCCGGGCGCTCTCTGCGCATGAGCGTGACGTCATTCATGACGTCACGCACACACGCAGAAAGTGCCCGGCAACAGGAGCGCGATCTAGAACGCGCTCGCCGGGCAGCGCAGGCGTACTACTCCGGGTCAGTGCGACCCGGAAGTAGTAAGAGCCCTAGGGATTTGGAGATGTTCGCCGGCGAACGGTTCGGGAACCGTTTGCCACATCTCTACTTGAGATATCTCACTTTGCATGTAATGAATATTTAATATATTAGTTTCCGCTTTTAAGTTGAATTACTGAAATAAATGAACTTTTGCACAATATTCTATTTTTTTGACTTTCCCCTGTATATATGTAATCACATAGGGCTCGATTCACAAAGCGGTGCTAACCTAGTTAGAGACTTTAGGGGCTTGATTCACAAAGCGGCGCGCGAAGTACCCATTAAAGCCTATGGGACTTAGCACGCGCATAGGGCTTTGCGCTCGTAAAACTTTGCGCGCAAAACTTTGTTTGAATCCGGTGTTAACTTACTTAGCACCCTGGTTAGCACGTCTAAAGACTTTAGACGTGCTAAGTAGGTTATACTTAGCACGTCTAAAGTCTTTAGACGTGCTAACCAGGGTGCTAAGTAAGTTAACACCGGATTCAAACAAAGTTTTGCGCGCAAAGTTTTACGAGCGCAAAGCCCTATGCGCGTGCTAAGTCCCATAGGCTTTAATGGGTACTTCGCGCGGAGCGCCCTGTGCTCTGTGCAGTGTGCGCGTAAAGTTTTACGCGCATAAAGTTTTGCGCGCGAAAAGCTTGTTTAGACGTGCCAAGGGGGGTTTCACAGGCGTGCTAACAGTTAGCACTGCTTTGTGAATCAAGCCCATCATGTCTAAACTTATCATGGCTAAACTTATCATGCCTAAACTTATCATGCCTAAACTTATCACGCCTAAACTTATCACGCCTAAACTTATCACACCTAAACTTATCACGCCTAAACTGAGTTTATGCGTGATAAGGGGCTTTTCACCAGGGTGCTAACTGTTAGCACCGCTTTGTGAATCAAGCCTATAGTCTTCTATAATTAATGTATAAAAGGTCTGTCATCAAAAACTACCAGCCATGGTGTATAGCTAAAATCCAAATCACGTGCTATTACTTGTTATATTTATTTTTTATTCACTATAGACTTATACTGTACATGTTCTTGTTAATGTACTACTTGTTATCATGTTCATCACTGTTGTCACACATACTAATACGCATGTACATGCATTTTTCGGTAGTTTATCTATGGTCATTTTTCATTGTCACAGCAAAAGATGTCTCTACTGTATTTACCTCATCTCTGATCAAATGGTTTTCTGAACCATGAAATGCGTGTCAGACTTGTTAATTGTTGTCATTTCAAACCGTAATGTATATAAACTTTAGGCTTTTTAATCTGTCTGTATCCCAATGTTTTAATTGAACTTAATACCTGATAAATTGTATAGACTCCATGAAAGCTCAATTAATTCTGTCTGCTGGACATCTTACATGTACTCCAAAAGCCCAGTGGCATAGCAATGGGGGCTGCAGAGGTAGCGATCCCGCATCGGGGCCCTTGGCCTAGAGGGGCCCGAGGGGCCCACACCTCAAACACAGCTCTTTATTGGTCCTGTGCTAATAATATTCACTTCTCTAGTTGATTTGAATAGTAGTGATCATTAACACACAGTTTCCCATCCCTTTCTTGCACCTCTGACCAGTGCAGCTCGGATACCCATTTTCAAAATCCGGATCCGATCCGGGTGGGATATCCGAGTTCAAACTTTTGCGATCTGCATCCGAATCGGATATCCAACCTCAGTATCCGGGCGGATTTGGATACCCGAATAGCAAAACCGGAAGTGGCCTTTAAATTGCTTATAAAACATTTTTTAGGGTAAATGAGGCATGTAGCATAATTTTTTCTTAAAGGGAAACACTAATTGATGATGGGGGGACTTAACCCCCTCCCCCCCCCCCCCAAAAAAAGTACATTTTTGGAGGGGCTTGGCTATTAACCGCTAAAATTAACAAGAAATTAGGCAAAAATTACAAATCGATTATACGAAATGAATTAAATGTCCAAATCTTAATTACATATAGCCGTAATTGCGAAAAATGTATGCAAAGTATTGGGTAATTGTAATTAGCTGATTATAATCATCACTAAATATTGGTAAACAGGCCTAGATTTACATCACAGGAACCTATAGGCACAGATGTCCAGGCACCTTAGACTTCGCGTTCCATGAACCTACAAACCCCCAATGAACCAGACTGCAACTGTGCTGGCTATCCCAGCTATCACCTCTCCCCTACTTCCCTTGCCTGGTGTAAGTAGCTACAGGAGCCCAATAGTATTAGTTAGCCAGAGGTACCATTCGTATTAAGTAGCTAGAGGTGCCTGACTGAAGGAACATCTCATCAGTGGAATGCTGAGAGTGGTGTGTGTAACCTGTCATTCACATTCCACTCTGCACTCTGCACAGGGAAGGTGGGAGGGAAGCACTTGGGCAGGGAAGTGAGCCGCCTTTCCACCATCAGGCGCCTGTAGGCACATGCCTACAGTGCCTTATGGTAAATTTGTCCCTGTTGGTAAACTTAACTAATGTTTTTCCGGAATTACCACTGCCCATTAGTAGAATATCTATAATTTTACTAATATTCTAGTAACGGTTGTTTCTGCCCAGATTTTCCCAGGGTGCCCTTTTTTGCATGCACGCCAGCTGTCACCTTCAGAATCCCCCCAACACAGACCCCTTCCACTTCCTGGCTGGCAACCATTACGGAACAGAGACAGGGATGTCACAATGTAGAAATGAGTCACTAGGCAGGACAGAAATAATGTGAATGTTAAAATGTAGAGCAGTGATGGAAGATGTCACAACGCAGCAGAGACAAGGGGGGTATTACTACGTATAACAAGAAAAGCTCTGACTTAATTATGTAGTGCAGAGACAGCATGGAGGCTATTATGTAGAGCTGAGACAGGTGGGATATTACATTTCTGCTACATTTGTTATGATTTCACTCAGTAGTTCTCACTGCCATTTTCTCAGCATTGCTGATCTTGGCTCATAAAGGATAATTATTTTACATACCGCTGCTTCCCTGGTAGATCAAAACTTCATTTTTAACTGATAATAGTTTACAGTTAGGATGAGGGCAGAGGTCAGCATGAACTGTGACAGCAAGTTAGGGGAATATTCAGGGCGGGTTAGTGGAGTAGTAGGTTTTGGGTTGGTTAGGCAAGTACTGTGTTGAATTAGGATAGTATTAGATCTTAAGAGAGTTTCATCACATCTGTGTTTACTAAATATGCAAACCTGAAAAAAAAACTGTAGTACAGCTAAGAAATAGAACATTTGTAGCAAAGAAAAGAGTCTCATATTGTTTCCAGTACAGGAAGAGTTTAAAAAAAACATTTCAGTTGTTATCTATGCAAAAGAGCTTCTCTGAGCTCTCTGACCCAACTTGGGTCAAATACAGTCCTGTTTTCTGAAGTACTTAAACAGTCAAGAAAACGTAAGCGGCAGCATGAGATAAGGTTTTACTGCAGGTAAGTTCAAAGGGTCATTACTGATGATACAATGTCATAAAAAAGCTGTATAACTATATAAGTAGGCAGTTAAAATCTGACAGAACCAACAGGTTTTGGGCCAGTCCATCTCCTCATGAGGGATTCTCAAGGTTTTCCTTGTGTTCAACAGCATTTCCTGAACAGCAGTTTAACTGCCAAAATAGTAAGATACCAGCCATCCTCCCTACTCACTTGCACACTATTTTGTCAGTTAGATTTTGCAGCTCCTGTTCAGGAAATGCTGTTGAAAACAAAGAAAACCCTGAGAATCTCCTATAAAGAGATGGACTGGCCACAAACCTGTCGGTTCTGTCAGATTTTAACTGCCTATTTTTTTTCAAGATAGTGGTGGTCCTTTAATTATCTGTACTGTACATACAATTCATTATATCATAAGTTTTTTTTTCTGCTTCAGGTTTGCTTTCACCTGACACTGGACATTAGTAAACCTCTTAAAGCAGAGTTCCCCAACCCTGTCCTCAAAGGCCACCAACAGTACACGTTTTGCAGAAAACCACACACAATCACAGGTGGGGTAATTAGTGTCTCAGCAGAGCTGATTAACTACCTCTGTGGATTTCCACAAAACATGGACTGTTGGTGGGCCTTGAGGACAGGGTTGGGGAACACTTCCTTAAAGGACAACTGAAGTGAGAGGGAAGGGTACATGCAAAAAGGGGATCGGGAAAAAAGGGCACGGGGTGTAAACGATAAGCGGTAATAGCGTTTATAAAAAATATTGTGTTGTATTTTGTTTACAATTTACAAATAATGTTTTACAAATTAATAAACATTTAATAATGTGTATGGAATCGTAAATTGTGAAAACGATAATCTTCCCTGTTTTAAAAGTGAAACTTATAATTACGTTTGTTAAAAAAAACCCCATAATATAGTGTATGTTTAATCATTATAATTGTATATTATTGTCAATAACCTTCATTTATCGTTTCTTCATATAATAAAATCTGAAAATATTGTTGATTATAATGATGAAAAAAATATATGTGTTCATAATAACTGTTGTAAAACATTAGTAAATATTACTAACATTTTACTACAACTAAACCTAACCCTACTCTCACACAGAACCCTCCCTGCCTGTACCTATCGCTAACCCTTAAACCCCCCTGGTGGTGCCTCACCCTAAGACCCCCTGGTGGTGCCTAACCCTAAATCTCCCCTGGTGGTGCCTAAGCCTAAGACCCCCCTGGTGGTGCCTAGCCCTAAATCTCCCCTGGTGGTGCCTAACCCTAAGACCCCCATGGTGGTGCCTCGCTCTAAAACCTCCTTAGTGATTGCTTTATTGTGTGGAGAATAATGTTTTACAAATAGTAATTGTAAAACATATATTACAATTTACATTACATACTGATCGCTTTATTTAGTGAATAATAATGTTTTACAAGCAGTAAGGGATACAATTTTAAATAATGTTTTAGTTTAATACGATAAATATGTTTAGTATTTTTGTAAACGTTATTCATCACAGGTGCATTTTGTAATCTTAAATCATCACAAGCGCCGTTCGAAAACAATAAAAATCTCCGGGCACTGTTTGAAAACGTTAATAATCTCCGGGCGCCCTTTTTTCCTGTTCAGCTCCCATCAAACAATATTTATTATGGGAGTGAATGGCGGCGCCCTTTTTGTCCACTAGCCTCATGCGCCCAAATTTCTGGCTTCCGAGAGGAATAAGGAGGCTGCCATATTTATTTCCTTTTAAACAATACCAGTTGTCTGGCAGCCCTGCTGGTCTATTTGTCTGCAGGAGTATCTGAATCACACCAGAAACAAGCATGCAGCTAATCTTGTCAGATCTGTGACACTAATGTCAGAAAACCCTGATCTGCTGCATGCTTGTTCAATGTCTATGGCTAAAGTATTAGAGGCAGAGGAACAGCGGGATAACCAGACAACTGGTATTGCTTAAAAGGAAACATCCATATCCCTCTCAGTTAAAGCAGACCCAAACCAAACATTTTTTTTAATTCAAAATATTTAGTTGCACCACTCTGACACATACAAAGATAAATAAACACTCCTTCAAGAATATGAGCATTTCAGTGCATGCTTTTCACCCTTCTCTTTTCATAACTAGGGTTATACAGGTGACAGCCATTACTTCTGAGCTTAGTAGGAGGTTTTAGATCATGGGTGTGTTTGACATCAGCTACCCTCCCACACAGGGGCATCGTCTATGTGAAATCTCACACAAGCTGAGATCACCTCCCCTGTGACATCATCAGTAGCAGTCTGTGTTTTGTTTTTTATCTACTCCACCAGTCTGCCGGATTCTGTCCCAGCAATATGAAAGGAGGGGAGGGATTCCTCCAATAAATGTAAAATATTTTATATTTGTCATCATGCAGCTGAAAACAGGCTGCTATTTATTATTATAAGTTATAAAATAGATTTTATTTCTGAAATCTTGTATTTTTAATTTGGGTCTACTTTAAGGTTCCCTTTAACCACTTCAGGACGAGAGCAATTTTCACATGTCAGCACTGCTCCCATTCATTCACCAATAACTTTATTACTCCTTATCCTTATCCTTAATTTTCAGGACAAAATTAGGCTTTTGAAATTTTGTTTAGTTAATACCTTATTTTCTATGCATTTTAAAGCGAAATTAAGGTAAAAAATAGAAAAAACACACTATTTCTCCATTTACATCCATTATAGCTTTACAATAAACAGTGCTAAGTACAAGTTAAACTCACGCATTGTATTTGCTTATTCATCCTGGTTATTACAACATTTAGATTATGTTCCTAGCACAATGTATGGTGACAATATTGTATTTGGAAATAAAGGTGCCTTATTTCTGTTTTGCGGTTTTCGATTCCTCATTGTACACCATCGATGATTATGAGACCTTGTTTGCAAAAATAACAGTAATATACCCTCATGGTATACATATTTAAAAGCCAAGGTCCTAAGATAACAATACATGTTTTTTCTCTTATATTCTGTCACTTTGTTTTCATTTTACAAGTATTTTATTTTGGTAAAGAATATGCGAAAATGTAATTGCTTTCGATTCAATTTGTGACTAAAAAGAATACACAAGACATGGGCCTCAACCCTAAAACTTTCTAAACTCCATTGTACAACTTATCAGGGTTAAAATGTTACCGCATACGTCTCTTGTAGTTTTGTTAAGACTTTCCCAAGTTTGATCATAATTTTGAAAATCACTTTTTTATGTTGGATTGA
This sequence comes from Hyperolius riggenbachi, assembly GCF_040937935.1. Taxonomy (NCBI): domain Eukaryota; kingdom Metazoa; phylum Chordata; class Amphibia; order Anura; family Hyperoliidae; genus Hyperolius; species Hyperolius riggenbachi. The sequence continues at coordinate 66,119,676 of NC_090646.1, forward strand.
GTTTGTCACTATCCATTTTTTATGTAGGAGGTATCCAAGCTTTAAGACACGCCAAAATGTATTCTACAACAACTTGTCACTATTCAAATGATACCACATGTGCCTCATTTAGTAACAAACTGGTGGTGTACTCTCCATAATCAGAATCAGAATCAGAATCAATTTATTTTCGCCAAGTAAGTTTGCACCTACAAGGAATTTGTCTTGGCAGTTGCTTAAAGAGAATCTGTATTGTTAAAATCGCACAAAAGTAAACATACCAGTGCGTTAGGGGACATCTCCTATTACCCTCTGTCACAATTTCGCCGCTCCTCGCCGCATTAAAAGTGGTTAAAAACAGTTTTCAAAAGTTTGTTTGTAAACAAACAAAATGGCCACCAAAACAGGAAGTAGGTTGATGTACAGTATGTCCACACATAGAAAATACATCCATACACAAGCAGGCTGTATACAGCCTTCCTTTTGAATCTCAAGATATCATTTGTGTGTTTCTTTCCCCCCATGCACTGAAGTTTCAGGCTGCTCTTTTCTTCCTGCAAACAGCTTTGCCCTTGTTTGTAATTCCTCAGTATGTGAAAGCCCAGCCAGCTCAGAGGACGATTTATCCAGCTTGTAAAAGATAAGAGAGAGAAGAAAGAAGCTGCTCTAATCCTAAATAACACACAGGCAGTCTGCATAAAGGGGGGTTCATAGCAGAACCACAACACTGAAGAACTTGGCAGCCTTCCAGACACAGGCCGACAAGTCTGACAGGGGAAAGATACATTGATTTATTACAGAGACTGTGTTAGTAGAAAGTGCTGCAGTAAGCCAGAACACATTAGGGTGCCCATACACTCGTCAGATTGGCAGCAGATAGATAAGAAATGCATCTGATGATCTATCTGATGCGTTTTTAGAACATTTTTTACCAGGATAGAATTCCAATAGATTTCAGTTTGAAATCTATTGAAATTCGATCTGATGGCATTTTTTTGCCATCAGATTTCCATTAAGGCCAATGCAAACTGATAAGCAATCTCATCAGATCGACCTAAAATTTCCACCCTGCAAGTTCGATGGAAATCCATCGAAATCGATCGAAATCGGCCGTCGATCGGTCGATTGGCCAACCGATTTGCAATCGATTGATCGATCGATCGATCGGGATCGATCGGTCGGCCAGAAAATCGGCTGAGTGTATGGGCTGCTTAAGAATAGCTTTTGGAACTTGTAGGATGATAAAAAACAGGATGCAATTTTTGTTACGGAGTCTCTTTAACAAACACAAACACAAACAAAAACAATACAAGGACAGACAGTGTGAATATTACAAGTTAAGGACATTATAAGTATAGTAAAGAATACACTGGACGTAGATATCCGTGGTTAAAGTAAAAGCTGGATGCAAAATAAAGCAGAAAGCTCCTTTTTTGGCAATAATAAATTGCAGAAACAGCTTATGTAGCACAAATATATGTATTAAACATTTTTTAAATTGAGCTTTGATCATTTTGAATTTATTTTGAATTCTAAAATTGCCTTTTTTCCCCTAAACATCTGTGCTGAATACGTTCTTAATGGTGGTGCAATTAGAATCTTGCAGATGTACTTTTCCATTTTGCGGAGCTCAAAAAGCATTAAATATTTGGAAATATACCTTTCATCAAATCTAAATGAACTGCTGGAATTAAAATTCATTCACGCACAATCTGCCGCAATGGAACAGATTAACGGTTTTTTAATTTGGAAGAATATCTGTTCTCAGAATCAACATTATGCCACATTTTTTTATAGATTATGTAATTTATTCACATATCCTGCTTGGTTTTATTTTAAAATTACCAAATGTCCTATTTGGGCAATCTGTCTGGTTAAAGAGGACCTGAACTCAGAACTTCCTCTCTGCTGTAAAAGATAAGCAACATTATTATAACCTGTAAAGAAACACATTTCTTTGTTACAGTTGATACAAATCCTGCAATACATCTGCAGTGTGTCTACGTCCTGCTTTCATGAAAACAGACATAGACTTAACATCCTGTGTTTACAAATTAGCTGCTCCGCCGAGGCAGCCAGCTGACACAGCTGAAGGATCAAATTACAGTAGTGATTAGTCACAGATGGGAGGGAATTAGACAGGCTAAACTCTCTAAATTCACACAGGGTGCATTTCTTTATGCTTTCCTTCTGTCCTGTGTAAGAAGAGAATCTGAAGCCATAAAAATTACCCCTTTTTATTGGCCAGTTATATTAAGCGTTAAGATCATAGCTGATACGCCAAATTGTGTGGCAGAGCCTGTATTTATAGGGAACCAGAGATGAACTATTCACACAAAATAAACATATCAGTTGATAGCTTGTAAAGAATAAATGCTCTACCTGATAATTTCGCCACTCTGGTGTGCCTTTTTGAGTGTTTTTTATCCATTATTGCTCCAGGAAATATCCAATATGGCCGCCGGCTCATACCTGTTCTGCTTCCGGGTTATGAGTTGTTCTGGATGTGCTGTCTAGCCTCTATGAGACTATAGACAAGCAGGGCTGCTGCAGCCTTTCATCTGTCTGCTTTCAACTTGATTATTCTGGTATGCTGTGTGGCTGACTGTAGGAAGTGTCTCTCATAGAAATGAAACTGCATTCAGTAGATAATGACTGGCTGCACACTGCACACAGATACACTGTCTGTTTCAGAGCTTTTTTCTCGGCAGCAGCAGCCCCTCCCATGTCAACTGCTCTGAGTAGTAAATCTGAGCCAGGAGGGGGCAGGCTTGGGCTTGAAAAGACTCCACAGAAGAGTGACTCAGCTATAATGATTCCAGGTCAAACCTCGACTGAATCAGTCGGTGGATTCTTATCATAGTTGATAACAGATAGATTAGACTGAGAAAAATAAAACTAAAAGCAGGGTAGGTGTTTACTGTCATGTTCCCACTGATAAATGTAATAAAATACATGAGGGTGCTTCGTCTCTGGTTCTCTTTAAGCCCCCGAAAATCCCTGGAGAAAAAGTCTATGATCCTTCCTGGAGGAGGCAGAACTTTGCGCAGTAGCTCTGCCTCTGCTCCAGTCAATCTCCGCCTCTCCCTGCCTCTCCCCGCCCCTCTCAAGTCTTCTTTCACTATGAGGGGCGGGGAGAGGTGGAGATGGGTGGAGATTTACTGGACTGGAGGCAGAACTACAGTGCAAAGCTCTGCCTCCTCCAGGAAGGATCACAGAATTTTGCCCCAGGGATTTCAGGGGTATAAATACATAATTCTGCCGCAGGAATGTGGCATACCAGCTATAATCTTAATGCTTAATATAACTGGCCAATAAAAAGAGGTAATTTTTATGGCTTCAGACTCTCTTTAAAGCATACCAGAACTGACTGACATGTGGCATGGGGGTATATTCACTAAATCTTGTATACATGTACAGGAAAATCACATTAAAGAAGAATTGTATTAAAAATAGTGTAGCGAACAAAATGCACTTTCAATACTACTGTATAAGGATACCTGACAAATTAAGCTGTGATTTTACCATTAAAAAAGATTTAAAAAGAAAATGACACTCCCGCCCCGCCCCCTCCTGAGCCTTTTTAACCCCTTTTCACCCATACAGGCTGTGATAGTCAGATAGCAGAGCCCGGAGAGTGTGGGGCTCTGCAGCCTGAACTATACCAGCACCACAAGGTCAATAGTATGGCGGGGCTCTGAATGAGTGGGGGGGCCAAGCCTACTGATGTACCCTTCCCCAATTTCTACAAAGAGTTAATATATAATAAAAAAAAATGCGACCACAAAAAAGTCTTTATATATCTTATTTAACCATAAATACTTACCTTTTGTTACTCCCACGGGTAGCAGGAAAAAAGGGTGCTGGCTACGGGTGGGCGAAAAGGGTGCCACCATAGAATCTAAATTATTGTTAATAAGGTGAAAAAAAAAAAAAAAAGGCGCCACGAGAAAAATATCATTAACAACATTAAAACATTACAGTTTTTGAAATATGTTATTATTTTAGAAGATTGCAATGTTATAGTTTAGTTTTAAGCAACACCGGGGGTGGTTAGGGTTAGGCATTACCAGGGGTTAATTAGGGTTAGGCATCACCAGGGAGGGGGTGGTTAGGGTTAGGCACCACCATGGGAGTGGTTAGTTTTAGGCAACACCAGGAGAGGGTTCTGTGTGAGAGTAGGGTTGGGTTAGGCTGTGTTGTTGAATTACGTAACAATTTTTAACGTTAATATATTTTCATTATTATTCCCGTCTTTTTTAACAAAGGTATTTATTGGTAACCAAGTCTGACAGCGATGTTTATCGTTATCAGATTTCGTTATCCACCGGTGCCATTTCGTTATCCAGCCGGGCCTTTTTTTCACTGCGCCCTTTTTTCACTGCACCCCTTTCATGACAGTATCCTCACCAGAAGCTGAAGAGTCAGTTGTTCCAGGACGGACGGAACATCTAGTACATGCCATGAGCAGGCTATAGCACCCTGATTGTGGGTCCTGTGACCTCTACATTTTCCAGGCCAGAACGAGGGGACCGTGAGAGGAAAGGGATGGCTCTATAGGGCCCAGACCCTTCCCCCTCCTTAGGTAAGTATCTGGTTTTTTTATTTGAAATTGGCTTCAGGTTCACTTTTAAGTTCAGAAACTACTGAGCATGAAAAATACACAAAAATAGGGGAAATCAAGAAGGAGGCAAAGTCTGTCTCTTATCTTAAAGGGAACCTTAACTGTCAAAAATAAGAGTTTCACTTACTTGGGGCTTCCACCAGCCACCCGCAGGCGCAGGACGCTATTGCGGACAGCAATTCGACAAAGGATATGAGTTGCTGGAGCTGCGTAGGCTCAGTGGCCCACCAAAACAAAACTAGCTGGCAGCGGGGGAGCAGAGGATCGTTGAGGACCGGCGTGGGAACAGGATGGCTGCAGGTGGTGGTAGAAGCCCCTGGTAAGTGAAACTCTTTTTATTTTTGACAGTTAAGGTTCACTTTAAGTCATGTATAAGGAGACAGCATGTAACCAGCACCAGAGCAAAAAGCACTAATGGATCAGACTGAAGGAAATATATTAAAGCGCGTCTGATGTTTCCTTGAAGCAGTTAGTATAGAGCTGTGTGGGTGGAAAGAACTTGTTTTGCCTAAAGTTTCTTCACACCGAGTCAATGATAAGTTCTGGAAGCTTATAACAGCTAATAAAGAAGTAAGGCCTCAGTCACACGAACACAAATAACAGACATTCACATCCACACAGTGACAGGAGTAAGGATTTCAATGTACTGGCTTGTCATTAAACGCCCAGCTAAGTCTAGAATGGGACAAAGCAAACTCTCAAAGCAATCACATTGATAAGTTTAAACTCTTAAGGTGCCCATACACTCGTCAGATTGGCAGCAGATAGATAAGAAATGCATCTGATGATCTATCTGATGCGTTTTTAGAACATTTTTTACCAGGATAGAATTCCAATAGATTTCAGTTTGAAATCTATTGGAATTCTATCTGATGGCATTTTTTTGCCATCAGATTTCCATTAAGGCCAATGCAAACTGATAAGCAATCTCATCAGATCGACCTATATTGTCCATCCTGCCAGCTCGATGGAAATCCATCGAAATCGATCGAAATCGGCCATCGATCGGTCGATTGGCCAACCGATTTGCAAACGATCAATCGATCGATCGATCGGGATCGATCGGTCGGCCAGAAAATCGGCTGAGTGTATGGGCCCCTTTAAGGTAGCCATACATCTACTGATTTTTGTGGCTGATCGACCATCCGATTTGATTATTATCAAAGCGGATGAAAATCAGTGCCGCAAGCAGGCCCAATTGATGATTAAACTGATTTTGGGGCAAAATTGGACAAATGTATCGCTCAGACATTCTGGGAAATCAGGTGTGCAGCGGTAATGGTGTGAGATATCAAGATGAGCAATGAACATGATGAAACCCAGGTCGCTGTCCCCCCAAGTGTATTGCATTGCATTAAACTACTTTACCTGTCCGCTGTTGCTGTCCGCTGTTGCCACTAGCAACAAGGTTACACTCCCGCCCTACATGCTGTATGCCATTAGCCACGTGAAGCCCCAATGCCGTATGGATACCTATCTCACTAGTGGCCACAGCGGACAGGTAAAGTACTTTAACCTCCTTGCGACCACCTAACGCAAATCGGCGGTCGCAAGGTGGCTCCCCCAGGCATCAACTCCTGTGAGTGGAGATTAGCAGGGAAAGGGCAAGTACATGCGAGATTGTTCCCTGCAGAAGCACAGAGCGCAGCTCCGTGATCAGCCTGCCAAGCGGCGATCGCCACTTGCAGGCTGTTAACAGAAAAAAAAACCTGTTTGTTTACATCTGTACATCGCTGTGATCTAGCGCAGAGCTGTACAGAGGACATTTAGCTGAAAGGCCTGCAAGTGGGAAGAAAGATCCATTTGTGCACTAAGTTGTATGGCTCTGCAGCAAGCTGTTAAACCTGCAGAGCACTGAATTGTAAATAATCATCTGGTCACTAGGTGGGTGTAAAGCTGTGGTCCTCAAGTGGTTAATGCATGGGTCCGAAGGGGCAAATTTACATTTGGGGGCAGCAATGGAGGAGGAGAGGTGGCATCACGAGGCCGATTCCCAAAATATTTAATTCTGAAATTGATTGGGAATCGGCCTGCGGTGTATGGGCAACAGATTTCATTCTGATCAGATTCGATCAGAGAGAGATCAGTCTTTTGTTCGGGGCACCTTTAAGTATCTTCTGCAACTGCGTTGTGTTGCTTTGCTTTACTGCAGCTGTGCACCCATTCATGCAGCTAAGAAGCTGCTGGTTACTTGTGAGCTGGTGGTCCTATAATTGCTCAATATCTACATTCTACATTCGGTGATGTGCAAGACTGTGAGCTAATGCAGAGGAAGTAGAGCCAGCATAGTGATTGACAGTGGCTCTTGTGTATAGAAGAGAGAGAGATTTATTCTCCTTCAGCCTGCCTTTCATCTTTGTCCTACACATGTTTAGCAAAAAATGCCTTCCTATACCCTTCGTCAGCATATTGTACAAGCACTGATATTTTAGTTCATAGTATTTGGGCACCAAATACTTTGAACAGAGCCCTGTTCCTTCCTGAAAAGCCTCACTTCCTGTGCAGGTTAAGGGGCAATGCAGCAACTATATGATCTAAGATTTTACCAGCTGTAGTGGACACAGCTTATATACTGTTTATTGTATTACATACTGTATGGCTGTGTGTAGCCACACTGTATGGCTGTGTGTATTATTATTATTATTATTATTATTATATAGTATTTATATAGCGCCGACATATTACGCAGCACTGTACAGTGTATATATATATATATCTTGTCACTAACTGTCCCTCAAAGGAGCTCACAATCTAATCCCTACCATTGCCATATGTCTATATTATGTAGTGTAAGTACTGTAGTCTAGGGCCAATTTTTTTTTTTTTTTTATGAGGAGCCAATTAACTTATCAGTATGTTTTTGGAATGTGGGAGGAAACCGGAGTGCCCGGAGGAAACCCACGCAGACACGGAGAGAACATACAAACTCTTTGCAGATAGTGCCCTGGCTGGGATTCGAACCAGGGATCCAGCGCTGCAAGGCGAGAGAGCTAACCACTATGCCACCGTGTACGGGGTATGGTGGGTAGAGATGGCCCGAACTATTCGCCCAGTGAATACTTCGCTACAAAAATGAAGTGTTCGCATTCGCCCCCTCAGATGAACACGCGATGTGTTCGACCCGCCCCCTATACATCACCATGGAACCAAAAATTGACCCCTCACCCCAGAGTCAGCAGACACCTGGCAGCAAATCAGCTGTCCCTCCCACCTGGACCGCCCCTCGCCCCCCCCCCCCCACACACACACACCTATCAGAAAGCCAGCACAGAAGCCATTTTGCAGTCTGTGTTTGGCTTCTGTGCTAGGCAGATCAGGGACAGTGTGTTGCTGACAGGGAGAGCGTTAGGTAGGCCTGTGTTCTGGTTCCTCAGTGCAGATTCTTACTACTACCATATTTTCCTGAACAGCTAAGCCCTTCTTAGGGCTGATACATTGTTTTTCTTGCTATTGTATTGCTTTTCTGTTGCCAGTGCACAAGTTAGCTGTGGCGGTTCGTATGTTTGCTCTGTTCCCAAATATTTGTGGAAGATCGCATTCACTAATCGCCTGAAATTTAATGTTTGACTTATCTCTAATGGTGGGAGGGTGAGAGCACCACTGATTTCTAGTTACTCTCCTGCCAGTGCAGATGCACGTGCATCTCTCACATGTGACTCGGCGGCGGCTGCTCTGCGGTGGCGGCGCTGGAAGTGCTCCCGCTCTCTCTCCGTGTCAGAGCGGTCAGCTGTTTGGGGTGAGCATATATCGGCACCTGGTCCTGGGGGGGAGAGGGGGGTCGGGCAGACATAGGCATGCTATGCATGCTCAGCATTATCTGATATGCGGCTTTGCGTCCGGAGCTTGGGGAAAAAGATACATAGTAAAAAAATTATATTGATTTTTAACTTCTACAATGCCTTTTTGGCTCATTTAAATAGTAAATAAAACATTGCAATAGAGATTTAATTTTCAGTTTTGGGGCTAACAGTTACTCTTTAAAGGACTTCTGAGGCCAAGGTAAAAAAAAACTGTTTTACTCACCTGGGGCTTCTTTCAGCCCTGAACAGCAGTCTCAGTCCCTCGCACCAGCTCCAGTGGTCCTCGGTGTCCTCGCTGGCCGACACAATTATGGCGACCCACCGGCGGGGTCGGCTCTCCTGCGCCTGCATGGGCAGTCATGCCCGCGAGTCCACGTCATCTGGTGCATAATGGGCCTGCACTGTAGATGTGTGTAGATGCTGCCTGGGGCTGGAACAATTAGGGCCGGTTGGCCCATAATGCCAAATGATGCCCTTGAGCAGCATTGCCTAAGGCAGCAAAAAGTCTAGAACCGGCCCTGAGAAAAAGCCCCAGGTGAGTAGAAGCCCCAGGTGAGAAAGAAATAGATTTTTACCTTGGCCTCCGAAGTTCTTTAAGTTTCACTTTAAAGACTTCTGTAGAGGCCCATGGATTTCACATCCTTACTACAGACTAACCAGCATAAGGGAAGCAGGGGCATTCCGCCCTGTAGAGTAAACCACCATCATAATCACTCAGGAATTGTGTTGGTCTTAGAATTCAGGATCCTGCATTTGTAAACAATAATTGTTTAACACCCCACTTCAGTACCCAAGCTAGTGGACAGGGTCATGGCAAGATCACTCATGTGTAGTTCCCGTCACACCTCATATTACTCTAACGCCGCCGCCTTGGGAGGAAGAAGTAGTTGCGCACGACTCCTGACCAGTTGCACAGCTAACAGAGCCGCCAGCGGAAGGACGGACATGACCCACAGGATGCTGAGGGACCTAATGGGCTACGAGGGTGTAAGGAAACGCGGAAATGCCGCCGTCTCTCAAGGTGAGGCGGCTGTTTCCGCGTCCAGCATGGCGTCACAACGCGGAAAAAACGCTGCATGCCGCATAGGCAGTGCGGCGGAATCCGCATCAGAGGCGGCCCCCGCACTAGATACATTGCATGACAGTACTGGTGTGGCTGGGACTGATAGTCCACCAAGATTCAGACTTACACGCGCGCGAGCAGAAAGGCAGAGTTTAAATAACAGTTAGAAGGGTGTCGGCTGACCAGCTGGGTCAGCTGACAAATTCCACTGCTCTCATTGGACCAGCAATTAGGGAGGTCCTGGAAAGGTCCTAGAGTATATATACTGCTGGTTGTTCACTTGCTCTTTGTCTGGCGTGCGATCACATACGTGGGAGCACCCAGATCCGTAGTCAGATCCTGAAGTGTGCCGGGACCAGCTGGAGCTGTAATCCTACACTTAGCTAGATATTTGATAGCTAAAGTACTAGTTTGATTGTGATTATATGTTATGACTTTTGCCTGCCTCGACTATCCTCCTGAACTCTGACCTTGTACCTCGATATTTCTGATACTCTGTTGCCGAACCTCGGCTCGTTCCAAGACTCTGTTTCTGCCTCCTGATTTTGTACCCTGATATATCTGATACCCCGTTGCCGAACCCTGCCTGTACTTTGACTCCGCCTTTGCCTACTGTATTTGTACTTTATCTGTCCGTGTGTGTACGACCTGGCTTGTCTGACCTCGAGAACCGACCTCACGATTGGAGGCGGTTCCCAGTCCTGTTAGTGACACTTCTTCCTGAGTGTCACTCTCGGACTTTCCTTCCTACTGTCAGTCTGACTCCTCCCGTCTTGGAGAGCTCAGGTCTGCAGAAGGAATACGTGCAGTTCTCCTTGCTGCACTGAGGCCTAGGCCTCCTAGTGTTACTGTTACACCAAAACACTACACTCTACTCAGGCGAACAGAGGTTAGTTTGTATATCGGATTATCGGTGAGACTGCAGATCACTTATAATCTGGTATATATCTGTATTTCCGGCGATACTGCAGATCACCGGTAAATCAGATACTCTCTGCGCCCACCGATCGTTACAGAACGCCAGACCCAAATACAAAATGGACGCAAACACTGATTGTCTGGGTGTACTTGCCGCTTCGGTGGACAACATCAATCAAGTACTGGGCACCCACATAACTCTTATTGATGCCCTATCAGGGTCTGTACAAACCCTCCAGACATCAGTGAATCATGTGCGATCCTCTCCTAGCTCTGACATACGTATGCCTGTCCCTGAAAGCTTTTCCGGCCACAGATCTGACTTCCGGAATTTTAGGAGTAGAGTATTTTCCTATTTTGAGTTGAGACCCCAATCTTCGGGTACTGAGACCCAGAGGGTCACGTTTATTAAAACTTTGTTGTCCGGCGACTCCCAGTCATGGGCATATAGCCTGCCCACCGGAGACAAAGCGCTTACCTCTGTAGAGGAATTCTTTAAGGCTATGGCGGTAATTTACGACGATCCAGACCTTGCCTCGACTTCTGAGCGGAAGCTCAAGCTATTGCGTCAAGGCGAAGGTCCGGTCGAAGATTACGCGGCCGAGTTTAGGAGGTGGTCAGTTACGGCCAGGTGGGACACTCATGCCCTGTTAGATTGTTTCTTGTCAGGGCTGTCCGATGAGGTCTCTGACATGATGTTAAGTCAGCCCGAACCCAGAACAGTCGATGAGGCCATCTCAGCGGCCATCCGGATCGACCGCAGGCTGGGCTACCAAAGGCAGACCAGGGGTAGTTCCCGTGTCAGAGGGGTGTCTTACGCCACAGCCCCAGTGATTCCACCTCCTACTGTTTCGTCTTCTCCGGTCTTGCTTCCATCCGAGCCAATACAGATTGGTCGGTCAAAATTGACCCAGGTGGAGCGAAGACGGAGAATGACCGAACAGCTGTGTCTGTATTGCGCTGAAGGGGGGCATATAGTACGAAACTGCCCTAATAAGCCGGGAAAACGCTACCGCCTGGGAGTGGTAGGGGGTAACACCCTGGGCGTCCGACTTTTACCCTTAGAAGAAAAACGGTTGCTTCTTCCCTGCACCATTACGTGGGAAGATAAAACCGAGGTCACGGAAGCCTTTATCGATTCAGGCTCCGCGGCAAATTTTATGGATTTTGAGTTTGCTAAGAAATTGGGTATCCCACTCACACCTGTACAACCACCCATCCAGGTTACGGCAGTGGATGACTCTCCTCTGCAAGGGAGTCACCCACTGTCTCAGACACCAGAGGTGGGAGTCACCATAGGGGTTCTGCACTGGGAAAAATTACAATTCTTTGTGTTGCATATGTCTACTTCCACCATTATACTCGGCATGCCATGGTTGCACCTTCATTCTCCGCACATCGATTGGGCCACCGGCCAACTGGTTTCTTGGTCAGCACGCTGCTTTCAGCAATGTTTAGGGAAGGTGACACTGGGCCAAACCAGGGTTCATGTACAAGGGGTACCTGAGCAATATTTAGAATATTCTGATGTGTTCTGTCCCAAGGCAGCAGACAAATTACCCCCACATCGCTCTTTTGATTGCCCCATAGATATCCGTTCTGGTTGTATGCCTCCTCGGGGTCATCTGTACAATTTATCTGGGCCAGAAAAGTTGGCCATGCAAGAATATATCCGTGAGAATTTAGCCAAGGGTTTCATTCGTCCGTCCCGATCGCCTGCTGGAGCAGGTTTCTTTTTCGTTAAAAAGAAAGACGGGGGCCTGCGGCCCTGTATCGATTACCGGGGACTGAATAAAATCACGGTAAAGAACCGATATCCGTTACCCCTGATAGACGATTTATTTACGCAGGTCACAGACGCCAAGATCTTCTCAAAACTGGATTTACGGGGCGCGTACAACCTGGTACGCATAAGAAAGGGTGATGAGTGGAAAACGGCCTTTAACACGCCAGACGGGCATTACGAGTACCTAGTGATGCCCTTTGGGTTATGTAATGCCCCGGCCGTTTTCCAGGAACTCATCAACGAGGTCTTCAGAGAGGTGTTGGGGAGATTCGTGCTGGTCTATCTAGACGATATACTTGTTTTCTCCAACAACCTCTCTGAGCACAGAACGCATGTGAAATTTGTACTCAGCAAACTAAGACAAAACTCGTTATACGCTAAACTTGAGAAATGTATTTTCGAAGTAACATCTGTCGCCTTTCTGGGTTACATTATTTCCACCACGGGCCTGTGTATGGATCCCGCCAAAGTCTCTGCTGTGTTAGAGTGGCCCCAACCCGTGGGGTTAAAATCTTTACAGCGGTTCTTAGGCTTTGCGAACTATTACAGAAGGTTCATAAAGGGGTATTCCACGGTCATTTCACCCCTCACCAGTCTTACAAAAAAAGGGGCAGATACTAACCACTGGACTCCAGAAGCTCTACGAGCATTCTCCACTCTGAAAGACTTGTTTTGCTCAGCACCCATTCTGAGGCACGTTGACACTTCTTACCCCTTTATTGTTGAGGTGGACGCCTCAGAGGTCGGGGTAGGGGCTGTGCTGTCTCAGCGATCAGGGTTGCAGGGAAGATTACATCCCTGTGCCTATTTCTCTCGTAGGTTCTCTCCGGCAGAGAGAAACTACGATATAGGCAACAGAGAGCTCCTTGCCATTAAACTTGCCTTTGAGGAGTGGCGTCATTGGCTGGAAGGAGCAGAGCATATGATTACGGTATACACCGATCACAAAAACCTGGAATACATCGAGGGGGCTAAGAGGTTAAGTCCCCGTCAGGCTCGATGGTCGTTATTTTTTTCGAGGTTCAGGTTCCTGATTACATACACCCCGGGCAGCAAGAACGTTAAGGCAGATGCTCTGTCCAGATGCTTTGAGCCAGAGACAGCCGAGCCTCCTGCCCCAGAGTCCATTATCCCACAGAGGCTAGTGTTAGCGGCAGCTGAGACTTGGGAGGACTGGACAGAGACCCTGAGGCCTTTTCAGCAGGATGTCCCCGAAGGGAAACCTGAAGGGGTGATGTTTGTACCCCTACCCTTTCGTCTCCGCACTTTGCAGATGTTTCATTCTCACAAGAATGCGGGACACCCTGGGGCATCTAGAACTCAGGATCTAGTATCCAGGTGTGCCTGGTGGCCTTCTTTAGCAGCAGACTGCAAGGAGTTCGTTAGGGAGTGTGCAGTTTGCGCTAAGAGTAAACCCTCCCGGCTGGCACCTGTGGGTACCTTGCAGCCTTTACCCACCCCGAGTGAGCCATGGACTCATTTGTCCATGGATTTTGTGGGCGAACTTCCCAAGTCAGAAGGTATGTCGGTCATTTGGGTGGTAGTCGACCGCTTCAGTAAAATGGCCCATTTCGTGCCCTTGAAAGGACTCCCCTCAGCCCAGGAATTGGCTGACTTGTTTATTACACATGTCTTCCGGCTGCACGGCATTCCGGAGAACATAGTGTCGGATCGGGGAGTCCAGTTCGTTTCTAGATTCTGGAGGGCATTCTGCCAACAGATGGGCATGAAGCTGTCATTTTCATCAGGCTACCACCCACAGACCAATGGGCAAACGGAGAGAATCAACCAGTCATTGGAGCAATTTTTGAGGTGCTACGTTGCGGAGACGCAGAGCGACTGGGTTAAATTTCTGCCCTTCGCGGAGTTCGCACAAAATAATTTGAAAAGCTCTTCCACCGGATTCTCTCCGTTCCAGGTTGTGTCTGGAAAATTGCCCAAGTTCTCACCATTTCCAGTGGCCTCCACCCCGTTTCCAGCTCTGGAGGCCTGGCAGAGGTCTTTTAAAGACATTTGGCGCACGGTGAGAGATAGTTTACAAAAGGCGTTTTTGAGTCAGAAGGGTCAAGCTGACAAAAAACGCTCAGTGGAGTGGAGGTTCAGACCAGGGGACTTGGTCTGGGTATCTACACGTCACTTGACCCTGAGACAACCTTCTGACAAACTTGGTCCCAGGTTCGTGGGTCCATTCCCGGTTGCTAGGAAGATCAACGAGGTCACATATACCGTTGATCTTCCCACCAGCATGCGGGGAGTGAGGTCCTTCCACGTATCACTTCTTAAACCCGCAGTCCAGGTGGGTCCCACTCCTCCTCCTCCTGTGTTAGTAGATGCCCAACCTGAATATGAAGTGGAAAAGATTTTAGATTCCCGCACGGTTCAAAACTCGGTTCAGTACCTCGTACATTGGAAAGGGTACGGCATTGAGGAGAGACAATGGGTACCGGGTTCACGCATGCATGCAGACGAGTTAAGAAGGGAGTTTCATGCCTTACATCCCGAGAAACCTGGTAGGAGTTGTCCGGAGTCCACTCCTCGGGGGGGGGGTACTGTAAGGAAACGCGGAAATGCCGCCGTCTCTCAAGGTGAGGCGGCTGTTTCCGCGTCCAGCATGGCGTCACAACGCGGAAAAAACGCTGCATGCCGCATAGGCAGTGCGGCGGAATCCGCATCAGAGGCGGCCCCCGCACTAGATACATTGCATGACAGTACTGGTGTGGCTGGGACTGATAGTCCACCAAGATTCAGACTTACACGCGCGCGAGCAGAAAGGCAGAGTTTAAATAACAGTTAGAAGGGTGTCGGCTGACCAGCTGGGTCAGCTGACAAATTCCACTGCTCTCATTGGACCAGCAATTAGGGAGGTCCTGGAAAGGTCCTAGAGTATATATACTGCTGGTTGTTCACTTGCTCTTTGTCTGGCGTGCGATCACATACGTGGGAGCACCCAGATCCGTAGTCAGATCCTGAAGTGTGCCGGGACCAGCTGGAGCTGTAATCCTACACTTAGCTAGATATTTGATAGCTAAAGTACTAGTTTGATTGTGATTATATGTTATGACTTTTGCCTGCCTCGACTATCCTCCTGAACTCTGACCTTGTACCTCGATATTTCTGATACTCTGTTGCCGAACCTCGGCTCGTTCCAAGACTCTGTTTCTGCCTCCTGATTTTGTACCCCGATATATCTGATACCCCGTTGCCGAACCCTGCCTGTACTTTGACTCCGCCTTTGCCTACTGTATTTGTACTTTATCTGTCCGTGTGTGTACGACCTGGCTTGTCTGACCTCGAGAACCGACCTCACGATTGGAGGCGGTTCCCAGTCCTGTTAGTGACACTTCTTCCTGAGTGTCACTCTCGGACTTTCCTTCCTACTGTCAGTCTGACTCCTCCCGTCTTGGAGAGCTCAGGTCTGCAGAAGGAATACGTGCAGTTCTCCTTGCTGCACTGAGGCCTAGGCCTCCTAGTGTTACTGTTACACCAAAACACTACACTCTACTCAGGCGAACAGAGGTTAGTTTGTATATCGGATTATCGGTGAGACTGCAGATCACTTATAATCTGGTATATATCTGTATTTCCGGCGATACTGCAGATCACCGGTAAATCAGATACTCTCTGCGCCCACCGATCGTTACAGAGGGGCTGAAAGAATCCCCAGGTAAGTTCAGTATTGTATTTTTTAGTTGTGTACAGGGTTCCTTCAAATATTCTATTGTAAATACATATCTTTTTTAATCAATAGTAGTCTGCAATAGCTTAGCAAGAAATAAAAAAAAGCAAAAAACAAAACAAAAACGTTTTCTTTAAATCACAACAACAATAACTTAGCTGGAAAATCACAAATAACTGTGCAGCATAAGGAAGAACTAGCATGAAATTAATAATCAGCTTGAAGCAAACAAATTACTTTTTATGGCATCACATTTATAATCTGTTGTTTTACAAAGTAATGATTTGTATTTTCCTTCTAAAGGATAAACTTACACTACAGAATATCTAGAATCTCCAAATGAGAACAAAACGTAATTAGCTGTCATGGATATGGTAATAAGTATTTCTGACCAGATTTTTGTCTTGAAATGCCATTCTGCCTGTCAAAGAAAACAATCATAGTAACATAGTTTGGTTGAAAAAAAGACATCCATCTAAGTTTAACCAGAAAGGAAAAGCAAAGACAAACAAAAAACTAAAACTGTCCTGAACCCGCATATATCCCCATTGATCCAGGGGGAAGCGAAAAACCTTACAAGGCCAATTAGCCTTAAAAGGAAAAAATTCCTTTCTGACTCAAGACTGAATTATCTAGTAATTGTAGCCCTTCAATGCAAAGAAGGCACCCAAGCCCTCTTTAACCACTTTCCCCACCACTACAGTATATCTACGTCAGCTGTGGCACCCTCCAAGCCACAGCGACGTAGATATACTGACCTGGCTGCAGCCCTACTGTGCACGGTTGGGTGCGCTTCAGAGCGCACCCTCCGGCACTGTCAGCTGCAATACTAATTGGTGGAAGGGAACATGTTCCATTTTGGCCAATTAGTCCACCCCCCTCCCATAAATGATCGCTGCAGTAGTGAACTGCAGCGATCCTTTATCTGTCCCCCTCGGCGCACAAATAGTTACAAAAAAATCATCCAGCAAGCAGCCTCACTCACCTACCTCGTTCCTGCCACGATCCTGAAGCCTGATCCTCCGATCACCGCTCTGCATTCAGCCGCGTAATGCCGGTGACCCGGGTCCGGCTTGATGAAGTCATCAAGCCGGGACTCGGGTTACCGGCAATATGCGGCTGACTGCAGAGCGGAGAACAGAGGATCGGGCTTCAGGACAGTCGCAGGAACGAGGTAGGTGAGTGAGGCTGCTTGCTGGATGATTTTTTTAGGATTTCTGCACGGAGGGGGCTGCCTCATGGGGGGGGGGATCTGGCTTTCGATCCTTGGGGGTGGGGGTAGCATAAATAAAAGGGGGGTTACATATTTGTTGGGGGGCATCTAATTGACTAAGGGGAGGGGGGTTTACTAATTTGGTGCATCTGGGCAACTGGGGGGGGGCAGTAATCATATACTGGGGGCACATTTGGCTATAATGGGGGGGCAGCACTAATCCTGGGGGTACATCTGGCCATAATGGGGTTAATCCTGATCCGGGGACACATATGGCTATAAAGAGGGGCACTATTCCTGGGGGTGCGTCTGTCAATCTATTCTGGGGCTGTCAAACGCAGGGGACACATGTGGCTATGCTAGGGGGGCTGATATTGGGGACACATCTGACTATACTGGGGGAGGCGGTGATACTGGGGACACATCTGGATATCTATACTGGGGCGACTTTAACCACTTGAGGACCGTGGGCTTTACCCCCCTTAAGGACCGGCCACTTTTTTTTCCATTCAGACCACTGCAGCTTTCACGGTTTATTGCTTGCTCATACAACCTACCACCTAAATTAATTTTGGCTCCTTTTCTTGTCACTAATAAAGCTTTCTTTTGGTGCTATTTGATTTCTCCTGCGATTTTTACTTTTTATTATATTCATCAGAAAAGACATGAATTTTGGCAAAAAAATGATTTTTTTAACTTTCTGTGCTGACATTTTTCAAATAAAGTAAAAATTCTGTATATATGCAGCGCAAAAAATGTGGACAAACATGTTTTTGATTAAAAAAAAAACCATTCAGTGTATATTTATTGGTTTGGGTAAAAGTTATAGCGTTTACAAACTATGGTGCAAAAAGTGAATTTTCCCATTTTCAAGCATCTATGACTTTTCTGATCACCTGACATGTTTCATAAGGGGCTAGAATTCCAGGATAGTATAAATACCCCCCAAATGACTCCATTTTTGAAAGAAGACATCCCAAAGTATTCACTGAGAGGCATAGTGAGTTCATAGAAGATATTAATTTTTGTCACAAGTAAGCGGAAAATGACACTTTGTGACAAAAAAACAAAAACAAAAAAGTTTCCATTTCTTCTAACTTGCGACAAAAAAAAAATGAAATCTGCCATGGACTCACCATGCCCCTCTTTGAATACCTTGAAGTGTCTACTTTCCAAAATGGGGTCATTTGTGGGGTGTGTTTACTGTCCTCGCATTTTGGGGGGTGCTAATTTGTAAGCACCCCTGTAAAGCCTAAAGGTGCTCATTGGACTTTGAGCCCCTTAGCGCAGTTAGGCTGCAAAAAAGTGCCACACGTGTGGTATTGCCGTACTCAGGAGAAGTAGTATAATGTGTTTTGGGGTGTATGTTTACACATACCGATGCTGGGTGGGAGAAATATCTCTGTAAATGACAATTTTTACATTTTTTTTACACACAATTGTCCATTTACAGAGATCTTTCTCCCACTCAGCATGGGTATGTGTAAAAATACACCCCAAAACACATTATACTACTTCTCCTGAGTACGGCGATACCACATGTGTGGCACTTTTTTGCACCTTAACTGCGCTAAGGGGCCCAAAGTCCAATGAGTACCTTTAGGATTTCACAGGTCATTTTGAGAAATTTCGTTTCAAGACTACTCCTCACGGTTTAGGGCCCCTAAAATGCCAGGACAGTATAGGAACCCCACAAATGACCCCATTTTAGAAAGAAGACACCCCAAGGTATTCCGTTAGTAGTATGGTGAGTTCATAGAAGATTTTATTTTTTGTCACAAATTAGCGGAAAATGACACTTTGTGAAAAAAACCAATAAAAATCAATTTCCGCTAACTTGTGACAAAAAATAAAATCTTCTATGAACTCACCGTGCTACTAACAGAATACCTTGGGGTGTCTTCTTTCTAAAATGGAGTCATTTGTGGGGTTCCTATACTGTCCTGGCATTTTAGGGGCCCTAAACCGTGAGGAGTAGTCTTGAAACAAAATTTCTCAAAATGACCTGTGAAATCCTAAAGGTACTCATTGGACTTTGGGCCCCTTAGCGCAGTTAGGGTGCAAAAAAGTGCCACACATGTGAGGGCAATCTGAGCGTGTAGGCGGGTGATTGGGTGCCCGCAAGGGGCAGATTAGGGTCTGATCTGATGGGTAACAGTGACCGGTGGTGATAGGGGGTGATTGATGGGTAATTAGTGGGTGTTTAGAGGAAACAATAGATGTAAACACTGCGCTTGGGTGGTGATCTGATGTCGGATCTGCGGGAGATCTATTGGTGTGGGTGGGTGATCAGATTGCCCGCAAGGGGCAGGTTAGGGGCTGATTGATGGGTGGCAGTGACAGGGGGTGATTGATGGGTGGCAGTGACAGAGGGTGATTGATGGGTGATTGACAGGTGATTGACAGGTGATCAGTGGGTTATTACAGGGAAGCACAGATGTAAATATTGCACTGGCGAATTGATAAGAGGGGTCTGAGGGCAATCTGAGCGTGTAGGCGGGTGATTGGGTGCCCGCAAGGGGCAGATTAGGGTCTGATCTGATGGGTAACAGTGACAGGTGGTGATAAGGGGTGATTGATGGGTGATTGATGGGTAATTAGTGGGTGTTTAGAGGAGAGAATAGATGTAAACACTGCGCTTGGGTGGTGATCTGATGTCGGATCTGCGGGTGATCTATTGGTGCGGGTGGGTGATCAGATTGCCCGCAAGGGGCAGGTTAGGGGCTGATTGATGGGTGGCAGTGACAGGGGGTGATTGATGGGTGATTGACAGGTGATTGACAGGTGATTGACAGGTGATCAGGAGGGATAGATGCATACAGTACACAGGGGTGGGGGTCTGGGGAGAATCTGAGGGGTGGGGGGGGTGATTAGGAGGTGGCAGGGGGGGGGGGGAAATAGCGTTGACAGATAGTGACAGGGAGTGATTGATGGGTGATTAGGGGGGTGATTGGGTGCAAACAGGGGTCTGGGATATGGGCAGGGGGGGTCTGAGGGGTGCTGTGGGCGATTTGGGGCAGGGGGGGAGAAATCAGTGTGCTTGGGTGCGACATAGGGTGGCTGCAGCCTGCCCTGGTGGTCCCTCGGACACTGGGACCATCAGGGCAGGAGGCAGCCTGTATAATACACTTTGTAAACATTACAAAGTGTATTATACACTTTGTATGCGGCGATCGTCGGGTTCACATCCCGCCGGCGCTTCCGTATGGCCGGCGGGATGTTGCGGCGGGTGAGCGGAGACAGGCGCCGGCGGAGGATCGCGTCATGGATGACGCGATCGCTCCGCCCATGCCCCTACAAGGACCGCCGCCATTTGTCAATACGGCGGTCCTTGCGGGGTCCACTTCCCGGCCGCCAATTGTCAATACGGCGGTCGGGAAGTGGTTAACTGGCGGCACAGTTTTTATGTCAATCACACTTTTTATTTCCAAACAGGAATTGGTCAAAATTGAGAAACAATGCATTTTTTAAAAATGTTCCCACTTTTTCCCATTAAAATGCATAGAGAGGAACATTTTACTTTGTACCAAATACCCCCAATGAAAGCTTTGTTTGTCTTGAAAAAAACGATATATAGATAATTTAAGTGGCACGAGTACAGATGAAGTTATTGCTGATTAAAAAGGGACACTGCTAAAGTGTCAAAACTGCTCTGGTCAATAAGGGGAAAATAAGGTCTGGATGCGAAGTGGTTAACTACTACAGGACCACTCCATGCCAAGTGGCGTGGACGTCGCAGCAGCCCCAGGACAGCCTAACGCCGAATGGCGTGCAGTCCTGGGGGCGTGTTTTGCAGGAGATCGTGTGTGCGCGCATCTCCGCTTGGATGACGAAGCTCCACTCTGCCATCAGTCTCCCAGCGGCGATCGCCACTCGGAGACTGTTAGACGGTGAAACCGATGTCTAATAACCTTGTACAGCGCTGTGATCTAAGGCAGCGCTGTACTGGGGACAGCCGTGTGACACCGCTGCCCCCCCTGAGAGGCACTGACGGGATCCACTGTGATAGGCTGAAGCCTATCACAGCCGATCGCTGTAATAGGCTGACGGAGGGGGGAGAATAAAAAAAAAATAGTAGTATTTATTTACAAAAAGGAAAAAAAAATATTTATTAAAAAAATAAACATCCCAGTTATTATTAGTTATTAGAGAGGGTTTTGCTGAGCAATTTAGCTTGGACTTGGTAGCAAGGGACAGAAACTGATTAGGACTGAAATTGCTCAGTAGATCTAGTCGTATTAAGCTTACAGCTGGAAAATGGTGGAGAATATGGTAGATACATATCCAGTATCTAGATACCCACATGTATACTTTTAACATGATGTAACGTTTTAAAGAGCATTACTTAAAGAGAACCTGTACTGAGTAAAATTATTTAAAATAAACACATGAGGTAACTTCAAATGAACATTACATAGTTACCTTGCCATCAGTTCCTCTCAGAAGCTCACCATTTTTTTCTTACAGTGATCCCTTCCAGTTCTGACAACATTTTGTCAGAACTGAAATATATCAGTTGCTGTCAGTTATATATCAGCAGCTGTCAGTTACAACTGAAAGGAGAACTGATGTGCCCATGTTTCCCTATGGCTCAAGTGGGCGATGTTACAGTTTAACTGTGTGCTGACCAGAAAGCTGTTATGGTGCAATGACTATTTTCAAAATGGAGGACGGAGAAATCCATTGATCACAGTAGACAAACAAGACGCAGGAGAGGAGAAATAGATTGAGGAGTAGACTACACAGGAGGTAAGTATGACCTGTGTATGTTTGTTTTGACTTTTAATTTTCAGTTCAGGTTTTCTTTAATAAAGAATTGTAGATGGTGCAAATCTGAAGAAATTACATTGCAGTGTCTTGTGACTCCAAAGACGATTTCAGCACATCTAGTGAAATCCATTGGTGCGGTGACGATTGTGGATTTTGTAAATATAGTGTGAAAGATATTGATAATATTTACCTGTGAGAGTATTCTAACTTGAATTTTTTTCCCCAGCTTTACTGGTGCACCGGCTGTGAAGAAAAGAAAATTTAAGTGATAAATGTAGTGTAAAAGAGTGTATATATAGTGCAAATTGATTTCTTTGGTTGGTTAGTGGGTTGGTTGGTTACTAACCAGTTTGACCATTTGTTCTAGTCAAAAATAAACTCTTGATATTTTCATTTACGTCAGTGTCTGGTGGATTCCTCTCAGTCGGGTAGAAATTAGAGTCAAAACAGGTTACACAACCTCTCTCGGTAAGTGAGATCTTTCATGCCTCTGATTAATTTAATTGCTGGTCTTTCAACTAGAAGGTCAATGTACTTTCTTTAGTGTGGTGCCCAAAACTGTATCCCATACTCCAGGTGTGGCCTTACAAGTGATTTATACAGAGGGAGAAGTATACCCGCATCTCAAAACTTTATTTCCCGTATTATGCATCCCAGAATTGTATTTGCTTTAGCTACACCTGCTTGGCATTGAATACTGTTACTTAACTTGCTATCCACCAGTATTCCCAAGTCCTCCTCCAAGTCTCATTTTCCCATCTGTATGCCATTTATTTTACATGATCATCTACCATTGGTACATCCAAAGTGCATGATTTTACATTTATCAACATTAATTTTAATCTGCCATGTGCCTGCCCATACGGCCATTTTGTCAATATCCTGTTGTAATATGATAATTCTGCATAGTTTTGTATCATCTGCAAAGATTGCTACATTACTATGTCTACTAAATTATGAATAAATTAATTGAAAATAATTGGACCAAGTACTGACCCCTTCGGTACCCCACTGCTAACAGTTTCCCATTTTGAGTATGTTCTGTTTACTACCACTCTTTGCTTTCTATCCTTAACCTTATTCTAAATTTCCATTTACCACTCGAGACAGGACCTGTCTTTAGTAAATCCATGCTGTTGAAGTGAAATAATATGATTCTGTGCTACATACATTTGTAAAGCATCCCTCAGGATAACTATAAACAATTTACACACAACTCATGTTAAAGCAAACCTGAACTGAAAATGAAAAGCCAAAATAAACGTACACTGGTCATACTCACCTCCCGTAGAGTCTACTCATCAATCTCTGTCTCCTCTCAGGTGTCCTGATTGTTCAACAGAATTCTCTGTCCTCCATTTTGAAAATAGACATTACCCCATAACAGCTTCCTTGTCAGCACACTATTAAACTTTAATATCACCCACTTGAACCATAGGGAAACATGGACATTGCCTTGCTCACCAGTTGTCCTTTCAGTTATAACTGACAGCAACTGAAATATAACTGACAGCAACTGATATATTTCAGTTCTGACAAAATCTTGTCAGAAACTGGAAGGAATCTGTAACTATTGGTGTCAGCAACACAGATTGTTCTGATTATTGGTGATCTGCAGTATCACCAATAATACAGATACTATACCTGATTATGTGGTGATCTGCAGAATCACCAATAATGCTAGTATAGCTAGACACGGGACAACCAATGTGGGATGTGTTTTGGTGCAACAGTAATGAGAAGAGGAGATCTCCCGAGGAGCGGGAGATTCAGACAATACTGCAGCCACGGATCCCCTGAGGAGCAGGGGATTCAGACTGTACTGCAGCCAGTGGACACCTGAGGAGCAGGGACCACTGACTGTGCTGCAAGGATGATCACCTGAGGAGCAGGTGATTAAGACTACACTACAGCCAAGAATCTCCTGAGGAGCAGGAGATTCAGACTGTACTGCAGCCAGTGGACACCTGAGGAGCAGGGACCACTGACTGTACTGCAAGGATGATCACCTGAGGAGCAGGTGTTACAGACAGTGCTGCAAGGGCTGATCACCTAAGGAGTAGGTAACAGCTCTTAGAAATTCCTCACTAATGGCTAGGCCCACTAGTGAGGACAGGAAGGTCAGACAAGCAGGGTAGGCAACGTACGGACAGATAAAGTACAAAGACGGAAGGCTAATTAGATGTTTAGGTTCAGGCAGAGTCGGCAACAATAATCAGATAGGCAGAGGTACCGAATCAGCAAACAGGAGAGTAGTCAAGGAAGCAGAAGTTCATAACAGATAAACAATAGCAATGTAGCAATATCCTAGTCTAGGTGTGAAGTCCTTGGTTTCAACACCTGGGATCTAGACTAAGTACACAGATAACACAATGCAATTAGTACTTTAACCTCCCTGGCGGTATGATTATTTCTAGATTTTCTTTCCAAAAGTGGTGCAATTTTTCTACAACCTTTCAGACCCTAAAAATCATACCGCTTGATAGATCTGCGACAGCCCTACACATTCCACACCTCTGATGGATCCAACTCAGGATTACTGCTCTGAGCTGTGGATTTTCATCCCGAGCCTGACTCGGGGTTACCGCTAAGGATTAAGCTATCAACGGAAACTGGCTAAGTGTGGATCCCCAGCACCAGCTGGTTCTAACACACTGTAAGGTCTGACTAGGGTCTGAGCGCTCACACGTTAGCATTTGCAACAGCAGACGCGGAGCAACTGAATGACTTGTCTTATATATACTGCAAGCGCTCCAGAGCGCCGCCCCAGTCACTCAGCCAATACAGAGCATAGCTGGAGTCAGCTGATCACCTGATCAGCTGACTCCCCTTCTAGTTGCATAAAGGTCCCGTCGCCTGGCGCGCGCCGCGCGCGCGTAGCTCTTAATCTATGTGCACTAGAAGGACCAGGCAAAGCAGCAGCATGTAACTGCGCGGCAGAGGCCACCGGCTGATACGCGGAGATAGCCGCCATGCCGCTTGGCCATGCGGCAGTATCTCCACTATCCTTTACAGAATCAATGTAAGAAAAAAATAGTGAGCTTCTGAGATGAACTGATAGCGAGGTCAGTGTGTAATATTCATTTGCAGGTACATCATGTGTTTATTTTAGATAATTTTACTCAGTTCAGGTTCCCTTTAAGCCTACAGGTCCATAGTTTCCTGTTTCTGATTTTTTGCGTAGATACCCCTTTACCCAGGGCAAGATTTACCATAAAGCACTGTAGGCACGTGCCTATAGGCGCCTGATGATAGAAAGGTGGCTCCCTCGCCAAGTGCCTCCCATCTAACGTATCTATACAGAGTCCTGAGCGGAATGTAAATAAGAGGTTACTAACCCAGCGCTCTGCATTCTACTGATTAGAATTCTCTTCAGTTGGGGCACCACTAGCTACTTCATATTGAGGGTACTTCTGGCTACCTAATACTAAAGGACACCTGTAGCTACCTATGATGGGCAAGGGAAGTAAGGCAGACATGGCAGCTGGGCTAGCCAGTACACTTGTAGTGCAGTTTGGTGGGTGTTGCAGGCTCATGAGGGGTGAAAGTCTATGGTGCAAGGACATCTGTGCCTATAGGCTCCTGTGATGTTAATCCGGGCCTGCCTTTACCACTACACAACTTACTGTATCCATTTACTTTACTGTATGCATTGTAAAGGGAATCCCATTGCGTGACTGTTTAAAGGACCTCTATCCTGAAACATTGTAAAATGTAGAATACATGGGTGCAAACCTGCAAATAATATAAGAAGCACATTTCTTCAAGAGTAAAATGAGCTATAAATTACTTTTCTCTTACATTGCCGTCGCCCACAGTAAATAGTATAAATCTGACAGGTTTTAGACTAGTCTACGTCCTCATGGGGAAGTCTCAGTATTTCCTTTATTCTTTATAACAGTACTCACTAGAAAGGTTCTGTACAAAGATCCTTGCCAGCTTCACTTCTTGCTTGCCCACTATCTTGGTAAATAAACGGAGCAACTGCTGCTTCAGTAGTGATGCTCGTTTGGATTCCACAACGGAATTTAGAAATCGGTAATGCAAGTGCGGTAGACGAATTTTCGCAGAAATGTTCGCCGACTTTAACGTTGATTTTCTCAAAAATACAAGGTCTTTTTGAAAGATTTTTTCCCTCTTGTTCCCACTCTTCTGCTTAACGTACCCTGCAAATGTGGTGTTTCTAACACCTATGGGGGCTTTGCTATTAACCGCTAAAGTCGGCGGCCATTGACTACAATGTAAAATGCAGAAAATCCGCATTACCGATATGCTATATGCCGCCGGCTTTAGAGGTTAATAGCAAAGCTCCCATAGGTGCTAGAAACACCACATTTTCAGGGTATGTTAAGTAGAAGAGTAGGAACAAGAGGATCAAAAATCTTTTTAAAAGACCTTGCAGTTTTTGAGAAAATCTATGTTTGATCACTGAAATCGTACCGGAAAGCGGAATCGGTAGTGGAAATCAGCAATGGCGGAAAGCAGATTTTCTGCGGAAGCAGAAATTGGCATTTCTGACCATCTCTACTGTTCATTAACTGATTTCAAAAATAAGTACAACCTTGACCTTGAGAATCTGATACCGCATTTCTATTATTTGTATGATGACGGCCACTTGTAAGTTCTGCTCACTTGGCAGCTGCAGGCCTTTGAGTTACAGCGATGGGTTTATACTGGATGCTGTTTTGCACCATTGTGGATTAAGGAACCTTTGGCAACTTTTTTTTAAATAAGGATTCATCTGTGTGTACTTTAAAGGGCCTGTATCACCCAGTTAGTGTTCTTCCAATAATTCTAGATTGCATGCAAAATGAATGCAAATTGTAAGCAGCTTGAAATTAGGCCAATCAAAAAATGTCACTTAGTTCATTGATGAGCGGAAATGCCAATATTCTTTTTGCATTCATTTTCGCAAAAATAATGGTAAATTCGACTTTCAAGCGAAAATGCCATCAAAAATCATTTTTAACCACTTCAGCCCTCAGGCCATTTTACCCATACCGCCAAGAGCCATTTTCACCTGTCAGCGCTCCTACCATTCATTTGGCCATAACTTTATCACTACTTCTCACACCTGAATAATCTATAACTTTTTTTTTGTTTTTAGGCTTAAAGAGACTCAGAGATGAGTAATAATCTAGTTTTTTACTTACCCGGGCTTTCTCCAGCCCCATAAGCATGACTGCATCCCTCGCCGTTCTTCTGGGATTTCTCGTTCAGCCGCGGTGAGCCCCGGTAACAGGCTCAGTGATGTCACTCTGGGTCTATTGCGCATGCACAGTAGGGCTGCGCATGTGCAAAAGACTGTGACTGGCTTTAACTGAGCCCGTTACCGGGGCTCACCATGGGCTGAACGGGAGAGAGTAGGAGGACGGCGAGGGACGCATCTGTGATTATGGGGCTGGAGGAAGCCCTGGGTAAGTAAAAAACTAGCTTAAGACTCGTCTCGGAGACCCTTTAAGACTTGTTTTTAAAATTAGGTTTTTTTGTAGGCATTACATGTTTTCAGCAATTACTTTATTACATTTATTTATTTATTGTATTTATAAAGCGCCAACATATTACGCAGCGCTGAACATTAATTTAGGTTACAGACAAAATTTAGGGGTGACATACAGCAATATGACAATACAGGAATACAAGAAAACCAGATCATACAGCACAGTATGAGTACCAGGTAATGCTTAGTCAGTCACTGGATGGAGCATGGAGATTAGGCAAAGTAGGTTCACTCAGATGCATAGCATGGGTTCACAGTAATGGAGGTGTATGATCAGGTAGGACACAAAAGGAGGAGGACCCTGCCAAAAGGCTTACAATCTAGAGGGAGAGGTAAGGACACGAACGGTAGGGGACCAGAGTTCATCTGTGGGTTTAGAGCACTTGTGAGGGGTAGTAGGCCAGAGTGAAAATGTGAGTTTTGAGGGCTTTCTTGAAGATGTTGAAGAAGGGGGCTGCCCTAATGGGTGGAGGTAGGGAGTTCCATAGTGTTGGAGCAGCTCTTGAGAAGTCCTGGAGGCGTGCATGGGACTGGGTGATGCGGGGGCGGTTAGGCGAAGTTTATTGGAAGAGCGGGGTGAGCGGCTAGGTGTGTACCTCTGAGTAAGATTGGAAATGTAGGTTGGACAGGTTTTGTGGACAGATTTGTAATTTGTACATAATTACTTTATTTTGTTATGCATTTTACTGGAAAGACAAGAAAAAAAATGAAGGAAAAAAAAACATATTTTACTTTTGTTATTAGGAATGGACATGGCCCCTGCTCAGGGTCATGTCCATTTATTCCAGGCTCTGCAATTGGCTCGGGGAACACTTGTTCCCCTTCCCCTGCTGGTAACAAGCAGCGGGTGCCTGTGCACCCGCTGCAGTAACACTGGATGCAAATAGGCATCCAGTTAGACTATAGGAACTTCTATCTAGATGACAATAGTCAAAGTAAAAATATTGATTTTTTTTTTGCATTTTTGTGAATTTCTGCAAATTTACTTCCTTTGACAACTTTGCGAAATATTTTCTCAAAATGGAAAATAGCATTTGTAATGCAAAAATGTGCAAGCAATGCTGTTTCATTGTAAAGAAGTATTTCTCCTGAAGAAATTAATGTGTAATAAAATGTTGATTTATTTATGTTTTGCAGTTTACATAATATTAACAAGTCATGAAACGGCAAAGCAAAGTTCAGCCTCCCCCCACCCCCAACCCCCCCTCACCCACGGTTTGTTGCCCCAGGTCTGTGTGGTCCTCTGGCACACTTCTAATTGGATGACATGAAAGTGCAGTTTAGCATTAGCTGTTGATTCAGCCCCACAACACTGGAGATTGCATCTTGCCTGGAGATGAAGCCGCAGAGATCTGTGCAGAACGATTTGCATTATTAACATCGCGCTGCAGCTGGTGTCAGTGCGGCTTTGATCCTGGTTTCCCTCCGGCAGAAACAAGCCGAGGTGATCTAACGCTTAGGATCGGCCACACTTCCTGTGAAGCTTCCATCAATCAGGGGTTTATCCTGGCCATCTCGTCTGAAGGGACACACACATAGCACATTAATTATGCTCTCGTGGAGATAAAAGATATCGATCAACAAGAGGGGATTTACTGTTACTGGGAGGGAAACCGGTTAGTGAAATATGGTGAGAATCGTATAACATAAAGAGCTCCTAATGCGAAAGTAATTTCAGACAGGGGTCTCCCCAGAAAGGTCACTGCAGCATGTCATGTTCAAGGGTTGTCACATGTGGCTTAGATAGATCACAGAGATAAAAAGAAGTTCTTAGTAAGTTAAAATGAACATGTACAGAAAGGATGACTTATTCCATCCACAGTGATAAAACATTAAAAGGAACTTTTTAAGAGGAGTCGGACTATAAAGGTAGCCATACACTGGTCGATTTGACATTAGATCGACCAACTGACAGATCCCTATCTGATCGAATCTGATCAGAGAGGGATTGTATGGCGGCCTTTACTGCAAACAGATTGTGAATCGATTTCAGCCTGAAACCGATCACAATCTGTTGAGCTGCTCCTGCCGCCTGTAACCCCCCCTCCCCCCCGTATACATTACCTGAAGCTGGCTCCTTGTCCTCTTCTCCGCGCTGCACCGCATTCCAGCATCCCGCACCGCATCCCAGCGTACACTGTGTCACTCCGTGACCAGGAAGTTCAAATAGAGCGCCCTCTATTTGAACTTCCTGGTCACTGGAGTGACACAGGAAGTTAATGTACGCTAGGATGGAAGCAGGAACAGAGCGGTGCAGCGCGGAGAAGATGCCCAGGAGCCAGCGTCAGGTAATGTATACCTGTATCGGATCGGCCGACGCTAGCGACGCGCTCCCTACCTGCGGGCGATTGACGGTAATTTCACGGACGGCGCGATCGACGGACCGATCCGATTTCGGGAGGAAATCAGATCGACGGGTGCGTTTAGCACGAACGATTGGCAGCAGATTCGATCCCAGTGATCCAATCTGCTGTCGAAATGGCGGCAAATCGGGCCAGTGTATGGCCAGCTTAACACATTTGTTCAAAGCACACCTGAATCATCATATAAAATACAAAAAACACATAAGCTGTGGTATTATTTATACTTACCTACAGATAACTCTGGTGGGGTGTCCGTTTCCACCTGGGATTAGGGATGTTCGGAAATGCTGGTTTCAGCTTGTGGTGACCTGATACTGGCCCTGGTGCTGGAGGCGGAGACTTGAAAGACCTTAAGACAGCTGGATCCTAGAGAGATCTTGGAGGGAAACCTGACCACTTGGTGGGACCACTTCAGACATTTTTTTTCTGGTTCCCCCCTCTAAAACTAGGTGCATCTAATGGAGCATACAATACAGTACATTTTATAGACCCAGTTGGGCCCCCTGCAAGGCAAAACTCTGGGCCTTCCTGCCTTGGGCCCACCAGTGTACTACCACATATATATCCCATCCCGTTAGTAGCCCTGACACTAATATCTACTAGAAACTTCTTCACGTACATAAAGAAGATTACCAGTTAACCTGATAATTCAACTAACAGTGGTGTTTTTCTGTAATTCTGTTTCTGCTGGATTGCAAGCTCCAGCACATGTATATTTTACATCATATGCAGAAATACTGTCTGCTGAAGGCTTTTCATTTGTGTCCAGAGTTTTAACTACTGCTTCTGCAATATCTTTGCTCTAGTCTGTGCAGCTTTCACTGCTTAACTTTGGCAATGCTTCTTTCTGTTCTCACATACTGTAAATGATCCACTTTCTTAATTGAGTTGTATGGGAGGCGGCCCTCAAGCTCCTGTGAAAATAGGATGCTGGCCTTTGTTACATCTCACAGGTAATGAAACACGATTTTACGTGGCCCAGTTACAATTTAACATAGCTTATCTAATTGCATTTCCACAACACCTTTGTGCAAAATGATCATCTTATCTTTCATATTAGCTTGTATCATAATCCATTTTGAGACGGTGGCATGTTGGTAAATTGCCTGCCATTGTAATTTACAGTCACTAAATCAGCACAGTGCTATTTTTGCTCCTGGTAATAGCTGCAGCTCTTCAGTAAGCAATCAAGATATTTGTTTGAGTGCCTTCTGCTTTCACACTGTAAAATATGAAGGGCACTGAAATATTTCAAGCTTCCTAGTTAACTCTTCCAAGCTTAAAGCATACCCGAGCTGAATAGTGAGGGTGAAGATGAGGTCATACATACTGTAGGTGAGGGCATGTATGCTAATCCATAAACATGCTTCAGATTACTTCCAACAGGCTCAGTTTTGCTGCGGTAGCGGCGGGCACAACTTTAGTAAGTTGCCGTGCATGGGTAAGGATCAGCATACATGTCCTAACCTATGTATGACCTCATTTTCACCTTCACTATTAATATTCAGCTCATGTATCCTTTCAGTAAAAAATGGGCAAATGGACCAGTGGCCCAGAACAACAATTTTTGCACACTGATTAGTTGCTTTTAGCAACTGATCAACTTTTTGAACAAGGCCCATTCCTCGGGGCGGGGGAGGCGGGGCATTGCCCGGGTGTAGCAGTGGAGGGGGCATGTCCAGCAGTTAAGGGATACATGTAGCAGGAGCAATACACTAACTGCTTGCATCCACATTCCGCATGTTTACTTCCTGTTCCTGTTTTCTGTCTAATGGTAACAGCGCCCCCTGTGATGTTGTTGGCACTGTTAACATTAGACGGAATCCAGAACCAGGAAGCTAATATGTGGCAACTGTGGATGGAAGCAGGTGAGTTAGTGTATCACTCAG
This sequence comes from Hyperolius riggenbachi, assembly GCF_040937935.1. Taxonomy (NCBI): domain Eukaryota; kingdom Metazoa; phylum Chordata; class Amphibia; order Anura; family Hyperoliidae; genus Hyperolius; species Hyperolius riggenbachi. The sequence goes on from NC_090646.1 coordinate 66,151,257, forward strand.
TTTGCATTTTGTAAATTGATAACAAAATTTAATCATTATTTTTATTCATGAAAGCATTCTTTGCTTACAGCATTTGTATACCCCTGCTTAAAAATGTACACAGTGCTGTATATCCATGAGAAAATAAATGCTACAGTTACTAGGAATGCCAGGATTAAACCTCCAATTATTTACTTATTGTATTTATAAAGCGCCAACATATTACCCAGCATTGAGGAGGAACTTTCTTCCCTTTGATCTTGGTCTATATAGGCACCCTATTTGTCCTTTAATGTGATAGATGGCTTCATCAACCAATAGGGATGCTCAGTCATTTAATTCTTCACTCTACTTAGTTTAATGATATCTACTCCAATATCTGAACTACTGAAGATTCATAAATGCAGTGTTCACCACAGGCATTCTATGATTATGTGGTTTTGGCATATGCTCAGTTTTAATTGCCTAAAGCTGCTTCAGGATTGCTTCAAAGCATCAGTGCCAGAGTCGGGTCCTTCACAAGGCAAATCAAGGTCGTTGCCTAAAGCCTGGAGTGACTCTAGTGGTGGATGCTAGACCCCACCAAATCTTGCTAAAAAAAAGTCAGGCGACCATCAGCCAAGGGCAAAAACTGATATCTTGCCTAGTTTCCCATTTTATATTAATCCATTGCACTTCAACTCCCAGCAGAGAAAACGGGCACAGCAGAATCCTGTCTCCAAAGACTCCTTCCTGAATTTTGCGGCATATCTCCTGCGTCACTGCGTGCTGCAAGAATGTCTTTACTGGTGGGCTGCTTTAATGCCAGCATCTTTCACCGGGGACTACCTCCTGCAGCCTCAGCACCAATCAACATATTCTCTGATCACGTGACCACCGTGATCACCTCCACTGACTCGATCAAAGGAAAAGTTTGTTGTCCCAGAACACCATTTCCCTGGTTTATTTGTATGTTTTCATGGTGGAAATTGATGAAGTGGAACAAGTTGGTAAATTAGAGCAGCAACGCTTGTGATAAGAATAAACAGGGGTGTTGTTAAAAATCTACATCTCTACAATAGCAATTACTTGATGTAATAATAAGCTGCACTGTCCCATCTCCGTGGCTGCTTACACTTCAACGTGGCTCATTAAAAGTTTTTAATTATAGGTGAGCCTGCTGTTCTCTGGAAGAAAAGACAATTTGCCCACACATCTTTCACGGCTCATATTACACGCAATGTTCTGCTGATAATAATCTGTCATAAGACTATCTTCTACTTCATTTCACTCACCAGTTCTCAGCTACTGTAAGTATTGACTTATTTTTTTTTTATTATTGTCTAATGATTGTCATCTATATATAGATGTGATTAGAGCTCGGAGAATTTGCTTTCAACTCAGTAGGAGTTGTTGATTGAAATCATTTATTTAAGTGCCATTTATGGGCTTGCTAAGTGGGAACACTGTACAAATAAGATTGACAATCCTCAGACACCTTTTATCTGCACAAACCTTTTATTAGAAAGTATGTGTTCATAATCTTTCCTTTATTAGAGAAAATCATTTTTGCTAATACATTTTAATGTGTCTTCAAGGTTCCCTAAAACGCTGGATTAATATGAATCTTGTTTTTTTAGGCTTGCTTTTCCATTCTCAAGATCAGTAGTATCTGCTCTGTTATAAGCGGGATTGCCAGCCATAAAATCAAGTTCCCCTGACCCACTGATCTGTATTTATTACGCAGTCTACGTCCTGACCCTGCATTGCAAGCATTCTGATATAATCATCAATGTTTCTGCTTCTTATCTCAGTCAGTCTAGCTGTTAGGTACATTGCTGAAGCGAGGGAAGCTTGGCATCGCTCCTCCCACATTCCTGCTCTTCGCTGATTGGCTAAGGGCAGTTCAGTGTGACACAATACATAGTAAACTAAATACACTAACCTCTTTTGGGGTAATACCTTTAATGACTAACTTATTGTTTAATGACTAACTTATACTTATAAATACTGCCATTATTCCAAGCTTTGGAAATGTTAAGTTTCTTTTTTAGGTATGCTTCAGAACTGGAGGTACAGTTCTGATCCAGTTCTAAATAATGCCTGTAAAAGCAACATAACATTTACTGAAGATCCTTGAGGATATGCATTTTTCCATATCCTGGCTACCAGGGATGTAACTAGAGGGGAGCAGCACATGCGACTGCAGGGGGACTCGGAGCTGTGGGGGGGCCCAACGACTTAAATTCTGTTACTCCGAATATAGGGAACTATACTTCAGTTTCTGTATTTTTGTAGCTACACTTGTTAAGAGTGTGAAGATCATGATGGCCACACTTGTGTTATGATCCTCATGAACTGAGCCCCAAGGCCGTGAAGGGCACCACGGGGATGCAAGAAAAGAAGTGTAAACATTGAGGGGCCCCCCTAAAAGTCTCACTGGAGGGCCCTATGAATTGTAGTTATGTTACAGCTGTCCATACCGCTCTTCTTCTATAAGAACAGTGAGAAGATGAGGGCCAAGAACGGCTTTCATTCCCTACCCAATTTTTTAATGACCAGAAGCAGTTAGTAGGGTGGCACCAATGTTACTAAAATGATTGTTGAGGACAGAAGCATGAGGTAAGAAGAGTACAGAAGTATGGAGCGTGAGACCTACAAAGCAAAGATGAAGACCAAGAAAGACCATGATGAGCCTTCCCACTGAGGTAAGTACTGTATATGTTATTTTTCTATTTGTGATTTTTGGTTTTATATTCATGAATAAACTTTAATAAACAACAAATGCAAGACGCAAAATGTTCTTAGTGCATAACTGATGTTGTATTTTCTGATAACAACATTTCCCTTGCAAAAATAAGATTGCTGCAAAGAATAAATTCTATAAAGAAATCCCTGAGACATTTATTTCCATCCAGGACAACAGATGCATTGACCTGGACGGGACACACTATGTTTTATTACTTCCTGTTGGTGTGGTTTTATAAATGGGAAAAAATGCATTCTCTAGTAATGTGACTAATTATTTTAATTGGTCAATACCGCATGCGGTGTAATATAATCACTATTCACCGAGGTCTCAAAGATCAATGGTAATGGGCTTTATTGTTCTCTCTGCCTTTGTTGTAGTTAACCGAGTTCAATAACAATTAAGCTGCACATGTCAAAAAGTTGAAGGGCAAAAAGTTTAACATTTAGAGTTCAATAGGAGAATGTTTAATGATTTATTTGTGTTTTTTAATCTTGTACTTTAATCTATTTTATTTTATTCTTTTACAGATAAAAAAAAAATTTCTTCTATTCAGAAAATACTTACCAATTACTACTAATAAATGGAGCTATTTTATGCATGTATACAGTACTATGACATTTGTATTGCATTTTACAGATTATATTAATATTGTATGTTCCTAACCATCTAAAATATTTACCGCAGATCAGGTTCAGTTTTGGGGAAGCCAATTAAATGTAGAAATTGTACAATGTAAAATGCATATGTATGCACATGTATAAAACGTACATGTAGCCTGGAGTAAAATGCATTATAAATTCATATTTTCCTACATTGTTGTCACTTTCCATAGGTTGTAAAAGTCTGACAGGTCTGACAGGTGTTGGACTAATCCATCTCTTCATGGTGGAATTTTCAGGGTTTTCTTTATTTTCAAAAGCATTTCCTGAACAACAGTTGCTCAGTCCAACTTCCAGAATAGTGTATGGACTGGTATCTTTGTATTCCTTTCCAGGAAATTCTTTTGAAAATAATAAAATACATTCTGAGAATCCCCTAGGTGGACTAGTCCAAAACCTGTCAGATCTTTCAGATTTTGACTGCCTACTGTACGCAACAGCAACATAGGGGAAAAGTAATTTATAGTGCATTTTAAGCTGGGAGAAATGAACTTCTTATGTATGTGTATTTTACATTTTACAGTTTCTCGCAATAGTGGTCCTTTAAAGCAGGGATGAGCAGAAACTACGACAGTGCAAATTTACGCATCGTAGTTCGCATCTACGCATCGTAGTTCGTAGGTGAAGTTTCAAAACTACGCTTATGAATTTTCACGTAGCGAAGTACCGCTATGCGTAGCTTACGCCCACTATGCGTAGTTAACATGTGTATTGTGTAGGGAACTACAAATGCGTTACTCGCGGCTAATTTTCCGCGTGCGGTTTACGCATTGGGAAGGGGAATGTACACATAGAAGTGTTACAAGCATTTAATGAGGAATTAATGCGTAAAAATTTCTGCATACGGGCATAAGCGTCCACATACACTACGCTTCGCACTACGCGTAATTGCGTATTTTAACGCATAGTCTAAGAAATGCAAACAAAGCAAATATTTGATTTCGAAGCCGTAGTTTGGCAAAGCATAATTGCGTAAAACTACGCGTAGTTCCAGCGTAGCGAAGTTGGCTGACGACGACCTTTACTTTAATTACTTTAAAGTAATTGGGAATCGATTAAAAAAAAAAGCCAGATACTTACCCAAAGAGAAGGAAGGCCCTGGGTCCTATAGAGCATTCCCACTCCTCTCCCATTCCCCTCCGTTAAGCCCTGGCTCCCCCATTTAAATCCCCCACCTCGGGGAGCCGAATCCTCACGAAGACAGGTGAGGCTGAATACTGTGCACGTGCGAGTGGATGAGAGGGCCCTCACAGTATGGAGCGGCCCGTCTTCGGGAGCACTCGGGTTACCGAAGACTGCTGAAGCCTCCTTTACGGCAGAGAGAGAGAGCAGTATTTGACCAAATTGGTTGAATACTGCTACCCGGGAACCAGCACTGGAATAAGGGGACCAGGAGAGGAGCAGGAAGGCTCTATAGGACCCAGAGCCTTCCCTCTCCTTAGGTAAGTATCTGCTTCATTTTTTATTAGCAGTTCCCATTGACTTTAACCTACCAGTATTTTTTGAGTTGTGGATTAAAATCTCAGGGTGAAGGTATTAACTTCATAGTTCATACAGATATCCTCCTGGTGAGAATTCAAACTTGTAACTCTAGTGCTGCAAAGTAAGAGTGTGGACCCATATCCTATCATGCCAACTGTGGTTCAGTGTAGCCTCCTCATCTGTCTTATTATTATTATTATTATTAACTAGATGTATGTAGTGCCAAAATATTACGCAGTGCTGTACAATACATAAGATTACAGCCAATGATAAAAGGGGTGACTGACAACACAAAACAGGCAATAAGAAAAAAGATACAAGAGCACAATACAGGTAATAAGACATAAGCTACAACAAAACAATACAGGTAATAAGCAATAAGATACACAACACAAAACATGTAATACAATACCAGATCATACACTGACTTGGTTGTCCCAATAATACAAATTCACATCATCTGGGTAGAGTGCAATCAAATCGGCAAGGCCAGTTTTAGACTTTTTGCCGCCTGAGGCAAACTTATTAGAAACCACCACCCCCCTTCCCCAAGCCATGGGTGTTGGGGGCCGCCGAGCTGGAGGGGGTAGTGGGCAGGAAGGTGGTATTGGGCACAGCGGCGAGGAGGGGGGTCAGCTCACCTGAGTCCCCCAAACTGCGCTCTCCCTCTAGCTTTTAACTGCAGCAGCGAGCGTTGTAATAGGAGGCAGCAGGTGGGGATGACTCACCTCTCCCGCGTTCCAGCGTGCGTTCCAGTCTCGTCACTTCCTGCAATGCCGTCCACGTACAATGCAGTGGGCGGTATTGCAGGAAGTGACGAGACTTGGTTCAACCCTTCTCCCAGCCACTGTGTCCAACACCCCCTTCCTGCCCGCTACCCCCTCCAGCTTGGTGGTCCCCCACACCCACGGCCAGACGGGTGCCACCCCCGCTCTTTTCCACCTGAGGACCCTGCCTCCCCGCCTTATGGGTGAACCGGCCCTGCAAAAAGGATACACAAGGAGAGAGGGGCCCTGCCATCAGCTTACAATCTAGAGGGAGGGGTGCTGACAAGTAAATAGAATTGACCCCAATTTTGTTCACTATAGTATTGCTTCCAGGCAAGCAGGGACTAGTGAGCTCTACAACTGGAAATCCCAGCATGCTTTACAAAGCAAATGCCAGAGTGTCTCCCTGCATTAACCATTTAATTAAAGCTTGGTGTAATTGCCTTCTTAAAACAGAAGGAAATTTGCAATTATTCAGTTATAAGTGAACATTTGTGGTTACCCACAATGCACCGCTACTAAATATGCAAATTATCCCTTTTCGCCCTTGTTAAGCAAAGCAAGCATCCAGAACCGCTGGTGTATAGCAAACCTATAGCTTTAAGTTTTACCCAGCCATATCACACCCACATGTAGACAGCCTGTTTTGGACTTTTGGTCCTCATCAGTACATGGCAGGGATTGATAAGGCTGTATGAAATAGGGCTTGGACCAGTACAACAGAGTAACCAAGCAGCTCAGGGTGACCCAAACTACTAGGAATGTATAGGGGGATAAAAGGAACCAAAAAGCCCTCCTACTAAAAAAGCAAAGCTTGGTGTAATTGCCTTTTTAAAACAGAAGGAAATTTGCAATAATTCAGTTATAAGTGAACATTTACTTATAACTGAATTATTACAAATTTCCTTCTGTTTTAAGAAGGCAATTACACCAAGCTTTGCTTTTTTAGTAGGAGGGCTTTTTGGTTCCTTCTATCCCCCTATACATTCCTAGTAGTTTGGGTTACCCTGAGCTGCTTGGTTACTCCATTTAATTAAAAAAATACAAAATTCAGGTCCAATTCAAAACAAATCTATAGCAACATTTAAAAAAAAAACAAAAAAAAAACAAAGAAAAAGCAAAACAGGCAGATACTTGTACTTTCCAATAGAGAGGGAAGGCTCTGGATCCTATAGAGCTTTTCCTGTACTCTCTCAGTGGAATCAAATTAAATGTGCCACCTCCAGGAGCCTTCCCTTGTGTCCCTCCCGTCCCTCTCACTTATGTGCAGTGCGCAGCTGCCTGTCTTTGGAAGAAATCAGGGACACTAAAGACATAACCGACTAGTTGGTCAAATACCTTCAAAGGGGATGACAGCACTGAAATGAGGGGACCGAGAGGACAGGGGGAGCTCTACAGCAGGGATGTCAAAACAGTCCTTTGAGGGTCAAGGTCCTCACACAATTTTGACACAGCTCAAATTAATTGATGGGTCTGAATCAGGAAAGGTGTGGTCCATCAGGTAGAACACATTCATCTCTTTCTTAGTCCATCCTAAACACTGGCATGGATCTGGCCCTCCAGGCCTGGAGTTCAACACCTGTGCTCTACAGGATTCAGAGCCTTCCCACTTCATAGGTAAGAATGTAAATTTTTGTAATAAAATTTCCCTTCAGTTTTACTTTAAAGAGACTGTGAAGCGAGTCAAAATCCATGTTTTTAACTTCTATTTATGTTAAACACTATAGCTAGTGCTAAAATGCCGCATCCCTGCTGCAAAACTTGGGGTTTATACCTCCCAAATCCCAGGGCAAAATCCAAGACTTTCTTGGTCATGGATTTTGCTGCCCGGGGAGGCAGAGCTTTGAGCTGCAGCTCTGCCTTCCTACGCGTCAATCTCCACCTCTCCCCTACCCCTCTCAGTGAAGAAAGATTGAGAGGGGCGGGGAGAGGCGGGGATTGACGTGCGAAGAGGCAGAGCTACAGCTCTAAGCTATGCCTCAGTCAGGAAGTGCTCCCCGCACTTAGCACAGGGGATTTGGAGGGTATAAACCCCTCGTTTTGCCATGGGGATGCAGCGTTTTAGCACTAGTTATAGCGCTTAACATAAATAGAAGTTAAAAACGTGGATTTTGACTCGCTTCAGAGTCTCTTTAAAGAGACACTGAAGCGAAAAAAAAATGATGATATTATGATTTGTATGTGTAGCACAGCTAAGAAATAAAACATTAAGATCAGATACATCAGTGTAAAGGTCATACACTGGTCGATTTGCCATCAGATTCGACCAACAGACAGATCCCTATCTCATCGAATCTGATCAGAGAGGGATCGTATGGCTACCTTTACTGCAAACAGATTGTGAACCGATTTCAGCCTGAAACCGATCACAATCTGTTGTGGTGGTGCTGCCGCCGCTCCCCCCGCCCGCATACATTACCTGCTCCGCTGGTGCGACTGCCCCCGGTCACCGCTCTTCTCCGTCTCCGCTCTGGTCTGCTCTGGTCTCCGGCATGCTTCCCTTCTCCCTGTCTGGGGGAAGTTTAAACAGTAGAGCGCCCTCTACTGTTTAAACTTCCTGCCGGGACAGGAAGAAGGGAAGCATGCCGGAGACCAGACCAGAGCGGAGACGGAGAAGAGCGGAGACCCGGGAGTCACGCCGGCAGAGCAGATAATGTATGCGGCTCTATTGCGTCGGTCGTTGGGCACTCGAACGCCGCTAGCGATGCGCTCTTACCCGCGGGCGATCGACGGTTATTTTCCGCACGGCGCGATCAACGGGATCGGACGAAAAGGATCGAAATTCGGCGTGTAGCGTGAACGATTGGCAGCAGATTCGATCCCAGTGATCGAATCTGCTGTCGAAACGGGCGCAAATCGGGCCAGTGTATGGCCACCTTAATTGTTTCCAGTACAGGAAGAGTTGAGAAACTCCAGTTGTTATCTCTATGCAAACAAGCCATTAAACTCTCCGACTAAGTTAGTCGTGGAGAGGGCTGTTATCTGACTTTTATTATCTCAACTGTTCCTGGACTATTTACTTTTCCTCTGCTAGAGGAGATGTCATTACTTCACAGACTGCTCTGAAAGACTCATTTTGAATGCTGTGTGTTGTGTAATCTGCACATATTATAGAATGATACAATGCTAGAAAAAACACTATATACCTGAAAATAAAAGTATGAGAATATTTTCTTCGCTGCTAAAATTCTAGTAATTATTCATAGTACACAACCAATTCACTATATCATATTTTTTTTCACTTCAGTGTCTCTTTAAAGCAGAACTGTAAATTGCTAAAAAGGCTTCATCAAGCCCCCAGCAGCCGTCCTGTGTTGCGCCGGTCCTGCACGATCCTCTTTTCTCCCGCTGCCACCTAGTTTTGTTAAGGTCGACTTGTAAGTCGACAGCAACTGCACCTGCGTGCCCTGGGTTACGTGAAGCTTTCTTTGCGCTCCAGCCCGCAATAGCATCTTGCGCTAATAGCATCAGGATACTATGGTGGGCTGGAACATGAAGAAAGCTTTGAAAGGGTGGCGTGCAGGCACGGTTGCCGTCGACTTACAAGTCAACGGTAACGAAACTAGGTGGCGGCGGTAGAACGGAGGATCGTTCAGGACCGGCGCAGGACAGGACGGCTGCTGGGGTAAGTGAAACTGTTTGCTTTTTAACAATTTACAGTTCCGCTTTAAGGTAATATGTTCAGCGCTGCGTAATATGTTGGCTGTTTATAAATACAATAAATAAATAAATAAATAAATAATAAATAAGGTAGTCAGAGTTCGGGTTGATTCAATTTTTTTTTTTGAGTGAAGTAATTAGAAGGTTTTGGTAGCTTTTTAGGTGGTACAAAGAGGTGCTGTGGCTTGTATAGAACCACACAGTACACATAGAACTGCTGAAGACTGGCCACTGTGTGTATGTGTAATATATTGTCAGTGATTTGAAAGATGCTGTATCAGAGCCAGAAGGACTTCATTGGTGCTGAGGCTTTCCCTCCAAGTGTAACTTGGCCAATCAGGTTCCTGGCTGGAGTTTACCTAAAGGACAATTGTAGCGAGAGGGATATGGAGGCTGCCATATTTATTTTCTTTTAAGCAAGCAATACCAGTTGCCCGGCAGTCCTGCAGATCCTGCGTCTCTAATACTTTTGCAGCAGATCAGGTGTTTCTGACATTATTTTCAGATCTGAGATTAGCTGCATGCTTGTGTCTGGTTTTATTCAGACATTACTGCAGCCAAATAGATCAGCAGGGCTGCCAGGCTACTGGTATTGTTTAAAAGAAAATAAATATGGCCTCTATATTCTTCTCACTTCAGTTGTCCTTCAAGGGTCTGCAGGACATTTCTCTAAGGGTCCATTTCCACTACAGCGAATCTGCATGCGTTTTCTGCAGATTCGCATAACCCATTAAAAATAATGGGACTGTTTCCACTTGTGCAGGATTCTGTGCGGTTTGTTGTGCAGGAAAAATCTGCATGTCAGACCCATCAGAATTCGCACGCCACACACCCACACGCAAATCGCCGGTAATGTAACTAAATAGGAAAACCGCAAGCGTATTACACTTGTGGTTTTCCCGGCGTTTCCTTGTGCATTTTCGCTGAAAAACCCATGTCAATGCTTGCCGGCATTGACATGGTTAAAATAGCATAGCGCAAACCGCGAGCGATTCCACGTGAAAATCCGCATAGATGCGGAGGTGTTAAATGTCTTGCTAATTTTATTTTTAAGGTCAGTGTTGATGTTCAAATATGGGTCATCCTCAAGTTCAACTAAAACAATTATCAATCGAGCCAAACCGAAGTTACCTGATGGACAGGGATCAGGGCGGGTTCAGTGGAGCAGCTGTTAGATACAAGGAGCGTGGCGCAAGTTACCAGCACATGCTATACTGCCCTTCCGCAGCATAGTGTGTGCTGAGCTTGTGCTCCTCTCATTAAGCCCATGGCATACTGTTTTTGACCTCAGTCAGCAGAACTCACAGTGCTGCAAATTCTTGGAATGCTTTGATCTCTCTCTACTAGCAGAAAATATAGAAACTGAAAACAGAAGTCTTCTGTTATTATCATACACTGCCCCATAGCAGTACTATTGAGTAGCACGAAAATGTAACAAATAAGAAATAGAAAAATAATTGTGCTCAAATACATTTGCCTGGAACACTTGCAAGCCTTTAAAGAAACACTAAAGCGAAAAAAAATATATGCTATTATGATTTGTATGCGTAGTACAGCTAAGAAATAAAACATTAGGACCAGAGACATAAGTCTAATATTGTTTCCAGTACAGGAAGAGTTAAGAAACTCCAGTTGTTATCTGTGGAAAAGAGCTATTGAGCTCCACGATTTTCAAAGTTGCAGAGAGCTCTGTCTTCTGAAGCTCGTTATCTCAAGTGTCTGTCAATGTATCTTCTTTTTCTCTGCAGAGAAGGGTTCAAAAGTTCACTGGCCTGCTCTGTAAAATCATTTAGAGTGCTGAGTAGAGTGTAAACTGCAAATATTAGAGAATGATGCAATGTTATAAAAAAAACCTATATTACTGAAAATAATAAAAATATGAAAATATTTTCTTTGCTACTAATGTTCTAGTAATTATCCGTAATACACAACCAATTTATTATTTCATAATTATTTTTTTTCGCTTCAGTGTCTCTTTATATAAATTGGCTGGTAAAGGGTTAACAAATATTGGTAGGCTTTTCTTGTTTTGTCTAGTTGCATAACACGGTACAATTTCAATGTCATCCAATGGTCAACCACTTATTTCAGTCATCGCCCTATATTTTGGAGCTCTTCCTCTGTGTGTGTCTGGAGGTCTAGTATGAAATAAGACTTAGAGAATTTTAGCGCTGTCCAAGAGAGATAAAAGGATGTTGTGTTTATTAATTGTATTATTGTATAGAATTTCCAAGGAGGCATCATGCACTCTACATTACTCATTGCTCAGGGACTGTGAGACTAGAGCCAGAAACACAGCATATTTGGATGCAATCCACCCATGTTTGTATTGAATCTGTGTATTCACAGTCAAGTGTCTAGTATTAAGCCAATGAGCACCAGTCTGCAGGGCCTTAGCTAATGAGGAACTTGAACTGACAACATTTCCCGTCACTTCTGACTATCTGCGGCTGTCCTTCTCAACAACATTAGAGATGTCGCGAACCTCTGATTTTCAGTTCGCGCGAACCTTCACGGAAGGTTCGGTTCACGGAAAAGTTTGCGAACCGCAATAGACTTCAATGGGGATGCAAACTTTGAAAAATAGAAAAAATTATGCTGGCCACAAAAGTGATGGAAAAGATGTTTCAAGGGGTCTAACACCTGGAAGGGGGCATGGCGGAGTGGGACACATGCCCAAAGTCCCGGGGAAAAATCTGGATTTGACGCAAAGCAGCGTTTTAAGGGCAGAAATCACATTGAATGCTAAATTGCAGGCCTAACGTGCTTTCAAACATCTTGCATGGGTATACATCAATCAGAGAGTGTAATTAGAGTTCTGCTTCACACTGATACACCAAACTCACTGTGTAACGCACCGCAAACAGCTGTTTGCGTAGTGACGGCCGTGCTGGACTGGTGCGCACCGTGGTGAGAGTGTAGGCCGTGGCGTTTTTCAAGCCAATATGGTCGCCGGGCTGTGGTAGCTCAATGATAGAACAACAGTGACTGTCCAGCTGATCAAATTTGGTCTGACCACAATGAAGCAACGACCTTATTATCTTTTGTGTCCCACCCCCACCCGAGACACTCAAATAGCCGGCGGTCATTGCTTCATTGTGATATGCAAGCCCCTTCACCACGGCAAGGTAATGATCACGAAGGGGGATGGGCACATGTACATGCCTTTTGTTTTTTTTGTTGCAGCCGCCCGCAGTGCAGCCAGAAAAATTAGGCAGGCATGTACACGCACCAGAAAAATCAGTGTAGCGGCCGCTGCTAGCAGCGGCCTTAAAAATTCAGGAATCCGCCTAGAGTCCAGGACCCTGCTGGTGGTGGCGGAGAAGGCAAGCGGCCTGCAGGCAGAGATGCTGTGTGTGGGGACTGACTTAGTCTTCGGTGCTCTGGCCACAGGTCAAGCCTGCGCAACCAGTAGTCCAAGGGTTCATCGTCGCTTTTCGCAGTGGCTACATCCGCACTCAAGGCCAGGTAGTCGGCTACCTGCCGGTACAGGCATTGGTGGAGGGTGGATCCGGAAGGACTATGGCGAGGAGTTGAACTAAAGAATGTCCGACATCACCCTGAGATCGCTGGAGCGTCCTGTCCTTGCCTGCGTGGACTTGGGAGGAGGAGGGTTACTGCCAGGCAGTGGTACCTTGATTGCGTTGTGCAGCCACATCACCCTTAAACGCATTGTAAAGCATCATCGACAGCTTGTTCTGCAAGTGCTGCATCCTTTCGGCCTTCTGTTGAGTTGGTAACAGGTCCGCCACTTTGTGCCTGTACCGAGGGTCTAGTAGCGTGGCCACCCAGTACAGGTCATTCGCCTTGAGTTTTTTGATACGGGCTGGACAACATGAAAGAGGACATCTGCACAAAGCTCGATGCAGACGTACTCTACATCTCCTCTTGCTCTTCCTCAGTGACGGGACGCAACTCCTCTTCCTCCCCCCAACCACGAACAATACCACTGGAACGTGGAGCAGCAGAAGCCCCCTGTGACGGCTGCCGCGGTTGTTCTTCTTCCGCCGCCTCTTCCTCCTTCACAGAAATACCTTCCTCATTATCACCATCATCAGAGTCTGACTCCTCTCCTTCCCCACACGACTCCTCTTCTTCCTCCTCCTCCTCCTCCCCCCTCTGTGCTGCCGCAGGTGTTGTGGAAACATCAGGTTCGGATGTAAATGTCTCCCACGACTCCTGCTGCTGTAACTGTTCTCGTTCACGCTCCTCCACAGCTGTATCCACCACTCTACGCACAGCACGCTCCAGGAAGTAGGTGTAGGGGATCAAGTCGCTGATGGTGCCCTCATCACGACTCACCAGTTTGGTCACCTCCTCAAAGGGCTCCATGACCCTGCATGCATTTTGCATCAGTGTCCAGTTGTTGGGCCACAACATCCCCATCCTCCCAGATTGTGTCCTTGTACTGTAATGATACAGGTACTGGGTGACGGCTTTCTCCTGGTCTAGCAGGCGAGAGAACATCAGCAGGGTGGAATTCCAGCGAGTCGGGCTATCGCAAATCAGGCGTCTCACCGGCAAGTTGTTTCTACGCTGAATGTCCACAAAGCGTGCCATGGCCTCGTAAGAGCGCCTGAAATGCCCACACAACTTCCTGGCCTGCTTCAGGACGTCTTCTAAGCCTGGGTACTTGGACACAAATCTTTGCACAACCAGATTCAGCACATGTGCCATACAGGGTATGTGTGTCAGCTTTCCCAAATTCAACGCAGCAATGAGATTGCTGCCGTTGTCACACACCACGTTGCCAATCTCAAGCTTGTGCTTAGTCAGCCATTGCTCCACCTGTTTGTTAAGAGCAGCCAGAAGAGCTGCTCCAGTGTGACTCTCCGCTTTCAGGCAAGACATGTCTAACACTGCGTGACACCGTCGTACCTGGCATGCAGCATAGGACCTGGGGTGCTGGGGCTGTGTAGCTGGAGAGGAGATCGTGGCACCAGCCAAGGAGGAGGAGGAGGATAACGACAGCGAAGCGGTGGTAGCAGGTGGAGAGGAGGTGGCTGGAGGCCTGCCTGCAAGCCGTGGAGGTGTGATAAGTCGGTCCGCTGTGCAGCCACGTACTCCCTGCTTGCTGCCATCTGGGTACTGCTGTACAGCTGGGTACTGCTGTACAGCTGGGTACTGCTGTGGGCAGAGGAGAAAGAACCACTGAAGGGAAGAAGCGGTGTGGAGGAGGGTGGCTGTGAAGGTGCACGGGAGAAAGTGGATGAAGACGATGCACCTAAAGGAGGAAGAGGAGAAGGAGGGTGGCTTGTCTTTTGAGGGGTGCTGCTTTTCCTCAGGTGTTCTTGCCATAGCTGTTTGTGCCTTCTCTCCAGGTGCCTTCGTAAGGCACTTGTCCCTACGTGAGAGTTGGCCTTTCCACGGCTCAATTTTTGCTGGCAGAGACAACAGATGGCTTTGCTCCGATTTGAGACACACACGTGAAAACATTTCCAAACCGCTGAGCCCCCCTGGGGTGATGGCACTATGGTGGCATCAGCAGCTGACGTTGAAGGGCATGTTGGCTGGCTGGCCATAGCTGGCGATACATGGCGCCGGACACTGCCCCCAGCTGTTTCGGAGGACGAGCTCCCTCTTCCATCATGGAGTCGTCTCCTCCTACTCCTCTCTGACTCCCCCTCTGAACTGTCCCCCTGGTCATCTCCTTTACTGGGAGCATATGTGGTATCCGTATAATCGTCATCATAATCCTCCTGGCCAGCTTCGCTTTCCTCAGACACCTCCTCAACTGCACCAACTTCAGGTGGTTCATCATCCCCCTCCTCACACGATACGTCCATACTATGGCCACCTAACTCAGATGTATGAGGTGGTGTACCTGCGCCTTCTTCTTGTTGTTGCAGTAGTGGCTGTGAATCAGTGATTTCACCACCACCACCAAATAACTCCTGCAAAGTGTCAAATGCAGCGGATGTGGTGCTTGTTGTAGCGCTGGTGGCTGTGGGAGATGAGGTGTTCTGTGTTAAATAGTCAAGCACGTCCTGATCTTGGGAAGTGATGGCACGTGCCTTCTTCTGAGCACTGTATTTTGGGGAAGGTCCGCACGAAATCACAGCAACACCACCTCGCACAGACCTGCCGATGCCTGGTGGCCTTCATCTGGGTCTGCCTCTACCTCTTCCTCTACCTGATTTGTCCATTTTGTCCATCTCGGGTGGATGCTAGGTATATGCAGTGAGGTGGGTTCACTCAACACAACAGGTAGTAAGATGCAGTGAGCTGGGTTCACTGAACAGTAAAGGTACTTAGATGCAGTGAGGTGGGTTCACTCAACACAACAGGTAGTAGGATGCAGTGAGCTGGGTTCACTGAACAGTGAAGGTACTTAGATGCAGTGAGGTGGGTTCACTCAACACAACAGGTAGTAGGATGCAGTGAGCTGGGTTCACTGAACAGTAAAGGTACTTAGATGCAGTGAGGTGGGTTCACTCAACACAACAGTTAGTAGGATGCAGTGAGCTGGGTTTACTGAACAGTAAAGGTACTTAGATGCAGTGAGGTGGGGTCACTCAACACAACAGGTAGTAGGATGCAGTGAGCTGGGTTCACTGAACAGTAAAGGTACTTAGATTCAGTGAGGTGGGTTCACTCAACACAACAGGTAGTAGGATGCAGTGAGCTGGGTTCACTGAACAGTAAAGGTACTTAGATGCAGTGAGGTGGGTTCACTCAACACAACAGGTAGTAGGATGCAGTGAGCTGGGTTAACTGAACAGTAAAGGTACTTAGATGCAGTGAGGTGGGTTCACTCAGCACAACAGGTAGTAGGATGCAGTGAGCTGGGTTCACTAAACAGTAAAGGTACTTAGATGCAGTGAGGTGGGTTCACTCAACACAACAGGTAGTAGGATGCAGTGAGCTGGGTTCACTGAACAGTAAAGGTACTTAGATGCAGTGAGGTGGGTTCACTCAACACAACAGGTAGTAGGATGCAGTGAGCTGGGTTCACTGAACAGAAAAGGTACTTAGATGCAGTGAGGTGGGTTCACTCAACACAACAGGTAGTAGGATGCAGTGAGCTGGGTTCACTGAACAGTAAAGGTACTTAGATGCAGTGAGGTGGGTTCACTCAACACAACAGGTAGTAGGATGCAGTGAGCTGGGTTCACTGAACAGTAAAGGTACTTAGATGCAGTGAGGTAGGTTCACCTAACACAACAGTTAGTAGGATGCAGTGAGCTGGGTTTACTGAACAGTAAAGGTACTTAGATGCAGTGAGGTGGGGTCACTCAACACAACAGGTAGTAGGATGCAGTGAGCTGGATTCACTGAACAGTAAAGGTACTTAGATTCAGTGAGGTGGGTTCACTCAACACAACAGGTAGTAGGATGCAGTGAGCTGGGTTAACTGAACAATAAAGGTACTTAGATGCAGTGAGGTGGGTTCACTCAACATAACAGGTAGTAGGATGCAGTGAGCTGGGTTCACTGAACAGTAAAGGTACTTAGATGCAGTGAGGTGGGTTCACTCAACACAACAGGTAGTAGGATGCAGTGAGCTGGGTTCACTGAACAGTAAAGGTACTTAGATGCAGTGAGGTGGGTTCACTCAACACAACAGGTAGTAGGATGCAGTGAGCTGGGTTCACTGAACAGAAAAGGTACTTAGATGCAGTGAGGTGGGTTCACTCAACACAACAGGTAGTAGGATGCAGTGAGCTGGGTTCACTGAACAGTAAAGGTACTTAGATGCAGTGAGGTGGGTTCACTCAACACAACAGGTAGTAATATGCAGTGAGCTGGGTTCACTGAACAGTAAAGGTACTTAGATGCAGTGAGGTGGGTTCACTCAACACAACAGTTAGTAGGATGCAGTGAGCTGGGTTTACTGAACAGTAAAGGTACTTAGATGCAGTGAGGTGGGGTCACTCAACACAACAGGTAGTAGGATGCAGTGAGCTGGGTTCACTGAACAGTAAAGGTACTTAGATTCAGTGAGGTGGGTTCACTCAACACAACAGGTAGTAGGATGCAGTGAGCTGGGTTCACTGAACAGTAAAGGTACTTAGATGCAGTGAGGTGGGTTCACTCAACACAACAGGTAGTAGGATGCAGTGAGCTGGGTTAACTGAACAGTAAAGGTACTTAGATGCAGTGAGGTGGGTTCACTCAGCACAACAGGTAGTAGGATGCAGTGAGCTGGGTTCACTAAACAGTAAAGGTACTTAGATGCAGTGAGGTGGGTTCACTTAACACAACAGGTAGTAGGATGCAGTGAGCTGGGTTCACTGAACAGTAAAGGTACTTAGATGCAGTGAGGTGGGTTCACTCAACACAACAGGTAGTAGGATGCAGTGAGCTGGGTTCACTGAACAGAAAAGGTACTTAGATGCAGTGAGGTGGGTTCACTCAACACAACAGGTAGTAGGATGCAGTGAGCTGGGTTCACTGAACAGTAAAGGTACTTAGATGCAGTGAGGTGGGTTCACTCAACACAACAGGTAGTAGGATGCAGTGAGCTGGGTTCACTGAACAGTAAAGGTACTTAGATGCAGTGAGGTAGGTTCACCTAACACAACAGTTAGTAGGATGCAGTGAGCTGGGTTTACTGAACAGTAAAGGTACTTAGATGCAGTGAGGTGGGGTCACTCAACACAACAGGTAGTAGGATGCAGTGAGCTGGATTCACTGAACAGTAAAGGTACTTAGATTCAGTGAGGTGGGTTCACTCAACACAACAGGTAGTAGGATGCAGTGAGCTGGGTTAACTGAACAATAAAGGTACTTAGATGCAGTGAGGTGGGTTCACTCAACATAACAGGTAGTAGGATGCAGTGAGCTGGGTTCACTGAACAGTAAAGGTACTTAGATGCAGTGAGGTGGGTTCACTCAACACAACAGGTAGTAGGATGCAGTGAGCTGGGTTCACTGAACAGTAAAGGTACTTAGATGCAGTGAGGTGGGTTCACTCAACACAACAGGTAGTAGGATGCAGTGAGCTGGGTTCACTGAACAGAAAAGGTACTTAGATGCAGTGAGGTGGGTTCACTCAACACAACAGGTAGTAGGATGCAGTGAGCTGGGTTCACTGAACAGTAAAGGTACTTAGATGCAGTGAGGTGGGTTCACTCAACACAACAGGTAGTAATATGCAGTGAGCTGGGTTCACTGAACAGTAAAGGTACTTAGATGCAGTGAGGTGGGTTCACTCAACACAACAGTTAGTAAGATGCAGTGAGCTGAGTTCACTGAACAGTAAAGGTACTTAGATGCAGTGAGGTGGGGTCACTCAACACAACAGGTAGTAGGATGCAGTGAGCTGGGTTCACTGAACAGTAAAGGTACTTAGATTCAGTGAGGTGGGTTCACTCAACACAACAGGTAGTAGGATGCAGTGAGCTGGGTTCACTGAACAGTAAAGGTACTTAGATGCAGTGAGGTGGGTTCACTCAACACAACAGGTAGTAGGATGCAGTGAGCTGGGTTAACTGAACAGTAAAGGTACTTAGATGCAGTGAGGTGGGTTCACTCAGCACAACAGGTAGTAGGATGCAGTGAGCTGGGTTCACTAAACAGTAAAGGTACTTAGATGCAGTGAGGTGGGTTCACTCAACACAACAGGTAGTAGGATGCAGTGAGCTGGGTTCACTGAACAGTAAAGGTACTTAGATGCAGTGAGGTGGGTTCACTCAACACAACAGGTAGTAGGATGCAGTGAGCTGGGTTCACTGAACAGAAAAGGTACTTAGATGCAGTGAGGTGGGTTCACTCAACACAACAGGTAGTAGGATGCAGTGAGCTGGGTTCACTGAACAGTAAAGGTACTTAGATGCAGTGAGGTGGGTTCACTCAACACAACAGGTAGTAGGATGCAGTGAGCTGGGTTCACTGAACAGTAAAGGTACTTAGATGCAGTGAGGTAGGTTCACCTAACACAACAGTTAGTAGGATGCAGTGAGCTGGGTTTACTGAACAGTAAAGGTACTTAGATGCAGTGAGGTGGGGTCACTCAACACAACAGGTAGTAGGATGCAGTGAGCTGGATTCACTGAACAGTAAAGGTACTTAGATTCAGTGAGGTGGGTTCACTCAACACAACAGGTAGTAGGATGCAGTGAGCTGGGTTAACTGAACAATAAAGGTACTTAGATGCAGTGAGGTGGGTTCACTCAACATAACAGGTAGTAGGATGCAGTGAGCTGGGTTTACTGAACAGTAAAGGTACTTAGATGCAGTGAGGTGGGGTCACTCAACACAACAGGTAGTAGGATGCAGTGAGCTGGATTCACTGAACAGTAAAGGTACTTAGATTCAGTGAGGTGGGTTCACTCAACACAACAGGTAGTAGGATGCAGTGAGCTGGGTTCACTGAACAGTAAAGGTACTTAGATGCAGTGAGGTGGGTTCACTCAACACAACAGGTAGTAGGATGCAGTGAGCTGGGTTCACTGAACAGTAAAGGTACTTAGATGCAGTGAGGTAGGTTCACCTAACACAACAGTTAGTAGGATGCAGTGAGCTGGGTTTACTGAACAGTAAAGGTACTTAGATGCAGTGAGGTGGGGTCACTCAACACAACAGGTAGTAGGATGCAGTGAGCTGGATTCACTGAACAGTAAAGGTACTTAGATTCAGTGAGGTGGGTTCACTCAACACAACAGGTAGTAGGATGCAGTGAGCTGGGTTAACTGAACAATAAAGGTACTTAGATGCAGTGAGGTAGGTTCACCTAACACAACAGTTAGTAGGATGCAGTGAGCTGGGTTTACTGAACAGTAAAGGTACTTAGATGCAGTGAGGTGGGTTCACTCAACACAACAGGTAGTAGGATGCAGTGAGCTGGATTCACTGAACAGTAAAGGTACTTAGATTCAGTGAGGTGGGTTCACTCAACACAACAGGTAGTAGGATGCAGTGAGCTGGGTTCACTGAACAGTAAAGGTACTTAGATGCAGTGAGGTGGGTTCACTCAACACAACAGGTAGTAAGATGCAGTGAGCTGGGTTCACTGAACAGTAAAGGTACTTAGATGCAGTGAGGTGGGTTCACTCAACACAACAGGTAGTAGGATGCAGTGAGCTGAGTTCACTGAACAGTAAAGGTACTTAGATGCAGTGAGGTGGGTTCACTCAACACAACAGGTAGTAGGATGCAGTGAGCTGGGTTCGCTGAACAGTAAAGGTACTTAGATGCAGTGAGGTGGGTTCACTCAACACAACAGGTAGTAGGATGCAGTGAGCTGGGTTCACTGAACAGTAAAGGTACTTAGATGCAGTGAGGTGGGTTCACTCAACACAACAGGTAGTAGGATGCAGTGAGCTGGGTTCACTGAACAGTAAAGGTACTTAGATGCAGTGAGGTGGGTTCACTCAACACAACAGGTAGTAAGATGCAGTGAGCTGGGTTCACTGAACAGAAAACGTACTTAGATGCAGTGAGGTGGGTTCACTCAACACAACAGGTAGTAGGATGCAGTGAGCTGGGTTCACTGAACAGTAAAGGTACTTAGATGCAGTGAGGTGGGTTCACGCAACACAACAGATAGTAAGATGCAGTAAGCTGGGTTCACTGAACAGTAAAGGTACTTAGATGCAGTGAGGTGGGTTCACTCAACACAACAGGTAGTAGGATGCAGTGAGCTGGGTTCACTGAACAGTAAAGGTACTTAGATGTAGTGAGGTGGGTTCACTCAACACAACAGGTAGTAGGATGCAGTGAGCTGGGTTCACTGAACAGTAAAGGTACTTAGATGCAGTGAGGTGGGTTCACTCAACACAACAGGTAGTAGGATGCAGTGAGCTGGGTTCACTGAACAGTAAAGGTACTTAGATGCAGTGAGGTGGGTTCACTCAACACAACAGTTAGTAAGATGCAGTGAGCTGAGTTCACTGAACAGTAAAGGTACTTAGATGCAGTGAGGTGGGTTCACTCAACACAACGGGTAGTAAGATGCAGTGAGCTGGGTTCACTGAACAGTAAAGGTACTTAGATGCAGTGAGGTGGGTTCACTCAACACAACAGGTAGTAAGATGCAGTGAGCTGGGTTCACTGAACAGTAAAGGTACTTAGATGCAGTGAGGTGGGTTCACTCAACACAACAGGTAGTAGGATGCAGTGAGCTGAGTTCACTGAACAGTAAAGGTACTTAGATGCAGTGAGGTGGGTTCACTCAACACAACAGGTAGTAGGATGCAGTGAGCTGGGTTCGCTGAACAGTAAAGGTACTTAGATGCAGTGAGGTGGGTTCACTCAACACAAGAGGTAGTAGGATGCAGTGAGCTGGGTTCACTGAACAGTAAAGGTACTTAGATGCAGTGAGGTGGGTTCACTCAACACAACAGGTAGTAGGATGCAGTGAGCTTGGTTCACTGAACAGTAAAGGTACTTAGATGCAGTGAGGTGGGTTCACTCAACACAATAGGTAGTAGGATGCAGTGAGCTGGGTTCACTGAATAGTAAAGGTACTTAGATGCAGTGAGGTGGGTTCACTCAACACAACAGGTAGTAAGATGCAGTGAGCTGGGTTCACTGAACAGAAAATGTACTTAGATGCAGTGAGGTGGGTTCACTCAACACAACAGGTAGTAGGATGCAGTGAGCTGGGTTCACTGAACAGTAAAGGTACTTAGATGCAGTGAGGTGGGTTCACTCAACACAACAGGTAGTAGGATGCAGTGAGCTGGGTTCACTGAACAGTAAAGGTACTTAGATGTAGTGAGGTGGGTTCACTCAACACAACAGGTAGTAGGATGCAGTGAGCTGGGTTCACTGAACAGTAAAGGTACTTAGATGCAGTGAGGTGGGTTCACTCAACACAACAGGTAGTAGGATGCAGTGAGCTGGGTTCACTGAACAGTAAAGGTACTTAGATGCAGTGAGGTGGGTTCACTCAACACAAAGGTTAGTAGGATGCAGTGAGCTGGGTTAACTGAACAGTAAAGGTACTTAGATGCAGTGAGGTGGGTTCACTCCGCACAACAGGTAGTAGGATGCAGTGAGCTTGGTTCACTGAACAGTAAAGGTACTTAGATGCAGTGAGGTGGGTTCACTCAACACAATAGGTAGTAGGATGCAGTGAGCTGGGTTCACTGAACAGTAAAGGTACTTAGATGCAGTGAGGTGGGTTCACGCAACACAACAGGTAGTAAGATGCAGTGAGCTGGGTTCACTGAACAGTAAAGGTACTTAGATGCAGTGAGGTGGGTTCACTCAACACAACAGGTAGTAGGATGCAGTGAGCTGGGTTCACTGAACAGTAAAGGTACTTAGATGTAGTGAGGTGGGTTCACTCAACACAACAGGTAGTAGGATGCAGTGAGCTTGGTTCACTGAACAGTAAAGGTACTTAGATGCAGTGAGGTGGGTTCACGCAACACAACAGGTAGTAAGATGCAGTGAGCTGGGTTCACTGAACAGTAAAGGTACTTAGATGCAGTGAGGTGGGTTCACTCAACACAACAGGTAGTAGGATGCAGTGAGCTGGGTTCACTGAACAGTAAAGGTACTTAGATGTAGTGAGGTGGGTTCACTCAACACAACAGGTAGTAGGATGCAGTGAGCTGGGTTCACTGAACAGTAAAGGTACTTAGATGCAGTGAGGTGGGTTCACTCAACACAACAGGTAGTAAGATGCAGTGAGATGGGTTCACTGAACAGTAAAGGTACTTAGATGCAGTGAGGTGGGTTCACTCAACACAACAGGTAGTAGGATGCAGTGAGCTGGGTTCACTGAACAGTAAAGGTACTTAGATGCAGTGAGGTGGGTTCACTCAACACAACAGGTAGTAAGATGCAGTGATGAGGTGGGTTAAGTAAACACAACTGGTACTGCAGTATATGCAGTACTGGGTAGTACAATGTGCAGCTCCCTGTCACACACACAGGTAGTCACTGAATGTCCTGGGCTGCTGGCAGTGGCACACACACTATCAATTGCAAGGCTGTGCATGCAACAAAAGTGACAGTTTGACACACAGAAAAAAAAAGTACAGGATGAGCTCTGAAAAGAGCTATTGAGGGGTGCTATAAAAGCAATAACAATCAGCCAGGAGCAAGATAAGCAGCCAAGAGCCTAACTAATCTGTCCCTAGAAGAACAAGTCTGCAGCAGCTGTCCCTAGTATGTCTCTAGCAGGCACACGAGTGAGGCTAATGGCCGCCGGAGTCTGCCTTATATAAAGGGGGGTGGGGCTCCAGGGCTTAGTGTAGCCTGAATGGCTACAATGTGCCTGCTGACTGTGATGCAGAGGGTCAAAGTTGACCCTCATAGTGCATTATGGGGCGAATCAAACTTCCGCAAAAGTTCGCCTGGTGCAGGTGAACGCGAACCCCCAAAGTTCGCCTGGAACCGTTCGCCGGCGAACCGTTCGCTACATCTCTACTCAGCATGCCTAGCACTCTAGAATCATGGGTTCAATTCCCAGCTTGCACACTATCGCATGGAGTCTGTTTCTCACCCTGCTTGTGTGTGTCTCTCCCCATCCCAAAAACAGAATAGGCTTTGCTAGCTTGGTTTTCTGCCTCTGGCAATAAATCACAAGTTCCAGCATGGGCTAAATCCATACTACAGTATTGCTGGTTGCCAGTGGCGTAGTTAAGGTACTATGGGCCCCGGTGCAAGTTTCACATTGGACCCCCAAAGCACTCTATACATAACAAATGATACGGTGTCTCCCTTTGAACAGTTGGCAGATAAGTTTCATCTACCAATCTCCATGAGATTTTACTATGCACAACTTTCCTATGCTCTGAGAACCCAATTCCCTAACAGCTTGTTAATGTTTTCTACTATTCAAAGCATCTATACAAGTGATTATTACAAACACAGCACCAATAAGGAGCTAATATTGTGGTTGAGGGAGGGCCCCATGGGGCCCCTCTGGCTCAAGGGCCCGGATGCGGCTGCAACCTCTGCAACCCCTATTGCTACGTCACTGCTGGTTGGTTTTCAACACAGATTTGTAGCTTGTTGTGTATCGGTGTGATATTGGTGCATTGCTTGCAAATTTTCCCCAATGTAATTTTTGCATCACAAATTATATTTTCAATTTCGAGAAAACATTAGTGAAAATACATTGTATTTTTTGCAATATGGTCAAAGGAAACAAATTTCTCTTCCTTTCCGATTTGAAAAGTCATGAAAAATCAGTAATTATACTGTAAAACTTAGTGTATTTTTATCACACAAAATTTGTGAAAAAAGGTGAAAATCACAACCTTAATTCAAAAGAGAACCCGAGGTGGGATTTCATTATGTTAGTGGGGCACAGAGGCTGGTTGTGCACACTAACACCAGCCTCTGTTGCCCCATGGTGTGCCTCCAAGACGCCCCTGTGCGCTGCTATACCCCCCACAGTGCTAGCGACACACAGCGTGTCGCCAGCACAATGTTTACCTCTGCCTGTCTGTTAGCGCCGCTCCCCCGCCTCCTCCGTATCGGCGCTACCCGCCGCGACACTTCCCTCCAATCAGCGGGAGGGAAGGGACACAGGCGGGTAGCGCCGATACAGAGGAGGCGGGGGAGCGGCGCTAACGGACAGGCGAGAGGTAAACATTGTGCTGGCGACACACTGTGTGTCGCTAGCACTGCGGGGGGTATAGCGGCGCGCAGGGGGGTCCTGGAGGCACACCATGGGGCAACAGAGGCTGGTGTTAGTGTGCACAACCAGCCTCTGTGCCCCACTAACATAATGAAATCCCACCTCGGGTTCTCTTTAACCTCTTGAGGACTGCAGGGCTAAACCCCCCTAGTGACCAGGCAATTTTTAGTTTAAAAGGCCACTGCAGCTTTAAGGCCAAGCTGCAGGGCCGCACAACATAGCACACGAGTGATTCCCCCCCCCCCTTTTCTCCCCACCAACAGAGCTCTCTGTTGGTGGGGTCTGATCGCTCCCCCATGTTTATTTTTTTTTTAATAAATATTTGTGTTGCCTTTTTTAAAAAAAAAAACCCTCTTCCTTTAACCCCCTTCCCTCCCTCGCTCCCTCCCTCCCCACAGCCGGCCAATTACGGCGATCGGCTGTCATAGGCTTCTGCCTATGAGAGCCGATCGCTCTCTTGTCCCCAGTGCAGCGCTGCTGCTGATCGCAGCGCTGCACAGAGTAAATAGACGGCGATCACGCCGTCTAACAGTCTCCCGAGCGGCAATAGCCGCTCGGAGACTGAAGGCGGGGCGGAGCTCCGCCCCCCAAGCAAGAGATGCGCGCGCAGCCTGCGCGCGATCTCCTGCAAAACAGAGCCCCAGGACTTTACGCCAATTGGCGTTAGGCGGTCCTGGGGCTGCCGCCGCGGCCACGCCTACTGGCGTGACGCGGTCGGCAAGAGGTTAATACAAAATGATTTTCAAAGGCATTTTTGCACCAAAAGACAAATTTTATATTATTTCCGCAAAAATTAATGCAAAAAGGATATTGGCATTTTTGCTCAGGTGTGAGCAGCTATGTGACATTATGAAAATAATTATGCCTTAGGACCTTATTTACTAATTCTCTGCAGGGCTACAGGGCAGCTACTGTATATACAGACACTAGATTAATGACCCCCAGAATAATTGTTTGTGATCATACTGGGTAACAGTTTGGGAATAAGCAATGGGCAAACAAGGTGCTTATCTCTCTGCTGATCTATGGAGATCTGCTCTAAGGAGAGGTGATGGGGGAGGGTAGACACGAGGTTCTCCAATATGAAAATCTACAGTAGAAGTAGAAGAAAAGTTGTTGAAATGGCATGCAGTATGGTGGATATCTAAAAAAGAGGCCACCGATGTTGGAAGACACCTGCAAATGCATAAGATTTTCGCTCAAGAAAAACACAACACTAATATCCCCCCCCCCCCCCCCGCCAGCCAATTACTGCGGTCCACTGTCTTAAGCATCAGCCTATGACAGACGATCACTGTTGTGCCTCCCAGGGGGACAGCGCTGCCATAGATCGCAGTGCTGTACAATGTAAATAGATGGCAGTTTCACTGTGTAACAGTCTCCTAGGCCTCTGGGAGACTGATGGCGGAGCATCAGCATGTGCGATCTCCTGCAAGACCCCACCCAGTGACTTTCCATCAATTGCCGTTGAGCGGCCCTGGGGCTGCCGCCATGTTTACGGCAATCGGTGTGGAGCGGTCGGCAAGTAGTTAAAGTTATACTCCCAAAACTAACATTTCAGTAACTACTTTTAGTTACATAAAAGAACATTCAAAAGCATTCCAAAGTATCCCTTGTTTATAAAAATGTTTACTTTCTCTGCAGAAAGCAGTAGAATCTTACTTAGCGGTATCTCTGGTCATCAGCAAATGTAATAATTGCTGGCTGAAGCTCTCTGCATGTGTCTTCCCTCTGCTCCCCTCCTAACAGCTGAGCCACTTCAGCAGAATAGGAGGGGGACAGGGAGAAGAAACAGGCAGGGAGTGTCTCTTGCTGGCATGATTATATTTGCCAATGACCAGAGATAAGCAATCTTTTACCGCTCTTTGCACTGAAAATAAGCATTTTTTACACACAGGGAATGCTTTTAAATTTTCTTCTATGTAACTAAGAGTAGTTACTGAAATTTTAGTATTGGGCCTGGGGGTGTAATCCCACTAATATTTGTCTATTATTGTCTATAATTTGCTGAAAAGTTAGCAAAATAGTCGTCGTGCTATGAAAGCAATGGGCACACTTTTTTTTGTAATATATGCATATTTTGTACTGTGATTTCCTATGATGCAGATGAGTGTTTCAAGCTTTTTCCACCTAGTAAATCAAATTGACTAAACCAGGTCAGCTGTGTTGTACCACTTAGTCTACGCTCTTAGTTTGATTGCTCCTTCATCAACCTAAAGGTAACAGGATGCCAATGATGGTTGGCAAGAAATTGGATGTTTAGTTCTTCAGCATTAGCAGTGCTAAAGATTGCCCGTATTGGCTGAAAGCATGCTGTGAATTATAGGTCCTCAGCACTTATCCAGCAAAAGGTTGGCTTTTCTGGCTGCCTGCAATGCATGTTGGCATTTAGTCAGTGGCCTAGGGATGTCAGAGCCTCTCCACGCTTTCTGTAGTTTTTTTACGAGTTCCGATGCAAGCTTTTATTTCTTTCAATACGCTTCCTGGTACTTTTATGCAGTAAATCTGGGCTATGGTAATTATATGCTGTATTATTTTTTTTACAGTATTTTTATGTTCATATCTTTGAGTGACGCTGATGTTTTTAAGAACTATGAAATTAGTATTTGTAAAGGAAATATATGTTATCAGCCGTCATAGTTATTTATCAATGCAAAATCTTTGAAGGGAGCCACAAGTGAGAGGAATAAGGAGGCTGCCATCTGTGTTACCTTATAAATAATGCTAATTTCCTGACTTCTGTGCTGGCTCTGCTCTGACTCCAAAGGCTGCCTGCTTTCTGCAGGTGTGTGACTCAAACTTACTAAAGCTCTGCATGACAGCAAATGACTATGGCCTCAATTCACTAAGATTATCTCCTGTCTTTGATAACTCTTCTAGAGTTGTTACCATGGTGATAAGGCATGTAGTATTCAGTAAACATTTTACCTCAGGCAAGCCTAAAGTTAACTCTTCTGTCTTTAAGTTAACTCTCCAATCCTTAAAATAACTCCAGAGTTAAAGACAGGCGTGTGAAAATAACTACAGAGGAGGTAAATTAACTGCAGAGAGGTTACATTAACTACAGAGGAGGTAAAATAACTACAGAGGAGGTAACTTATGGAATGAAGAGATAAGATTACTCTCTCACTGTGTGGAGGTAAGTTTTCTCTTGCCTTATTATCTCCAGCATGATCTTAGTGAATTGAGGCCATTGGCCTCAATTCACTAAGATCATGCTGGAGATAATAAGGCAAGAGAAAACTTACCTCCACACAGTGAGAGAGTAATCTTATCTCTTCATTCCTTAAGTTACCTCCTCTGTAGTTATTTTACCTCCTCTGTAGTTATTTTACCTCCTCTGTAGTTAATTTACCCTCTCTGTAGTTAATTTACCTGTCTGTAGTTATTTTCACACGCCTGTCTTTAACTCTGGAGTTATTTTAAGGATTGGAGAGTTAACTTAAAGACAGAAGAGCTAACTTTAGGCTTGCCTGAGGTAAAATGTTTCCTGAATAATACATGCCTTATCACCATGGTAACAACTCTAGAAGAGTTATTAAAGACAGGAGATAAGCTTAGTGAATTGAGGCCATTGTTTATAAAGGAATGAAGATGGCAACCTCTGTATTCCTTTCACTTTGGGTACCCTTTAAATACTGCAAGGTGGTTTGAATGCTTTCCTTGCATTGAAAGACATCCACGGCCATAATTACTAGGTAATTCCCAGTTGAGTTGATCCAGGGATTTTACCCGAATGCCCTCTGGTTTCAGGGAGGAATTTGTACCCTTAAAGGTTAATTGGCCCAAGCCTTGTAAGGATTTTTTGCCTTCCCCCGGATTAACTGAGATATGTGAGGGAGGAGGACAGAAAGGTACTTAAGGTTTACTTATTTATTTGTTGTTGTTGTTTTTTTGTTATTTTTTTCTGGTTGCACTTGATAGACTGAATTTGTTTTCAACCAAATGTAAATACTGCACTACATGATGTTTTACCCCACCACTAAGCCCTTGTGTAATGGTGGCAGTATAAAAGCAAGCTAGGTGGTTATATACAGGTGGTTTGAGCACCAGTGTTCAACTATACCATCTACCTTGCCTGAGGCATGGTGGATTGGTTTCTGGCAAGAAAAAGCCAAAACAGATGAATATACCGTAAGGTGATTATTAGGTGCACAAGGGTTAGGAGACAGAGAATGGGGGAATTATGTGTTAGGGTTAGAAGGCTACAGTTGGGTATCAGGAAAAAGGGTTTTGTCGAGGGGTGACAATTCGTCATAAATTATTCTCCACACGCTTCCATAACTGTTGGATGGTTGTTCACCTGTCTTCCAGGATTTAACACTCCATTTCCTCATTGTGGCCGCATCACCCATCAGTTATGGTCTTCCGGGACTTGGTTTCTCTGGGAAGAACGTGTGACCACTTTAGAAATTCCTTTTTCTTCTCATAATAGTGACATAAGATGGGCAATTATAACCTGCCATTAACTCATCATTACTCTTCAGATGCCGGAACTTTATCACGCTTCAAGCCTCAATTCACACTTACATACATGATGTGATGAGCTGATTTTCTTAACATCATGCACTTAGGGACCAATGATGACACTGACAAAATTTCATCAATACACCATAATAACTTCTGGGTGATAATTAAAACTTCATGATACTCCCTAGTATATGGACTCTGCATTTTTTTAACATCACAGACTGCTGTTTTGCTTTAAAGTAAACCTGAAGCATTTTTAACGTAAGGAGGGTATAGGCTGATGGGTCGGAGACTGGCAGCTCTGTAGTGCTCATGTATGAGTGTTCTCTCTCGCACACTCATGCATGCGCAGTATGGAGCCGCCCAACTTCAGGACCGTTCAGGCACCTGAAGACATCCAAAGCTTCCTGCAGTGGGAGATTTGAACAGGGGAGACAGCGCTTGGACAAGTGGACCGTGAGAGGAATGGGAAGGCTCAATAGTACCCAAAACCTTCCCCCTCCTTAGTTAAGTACCTTTTTTTAATTTGAAAATGCTTCACTTTGCTTTAAGGGTTGTAGAACTTGACCACATTGCACATAACATACAATTGCTGCTACCAGGAGCCCGGTCTCCATCTTCCCCACTAGAAGAACATTTGGAAGTCATAATGAAAGATGTCATTTGTTACCACAGTGTTTGGGAAGTCTCGCAATCCAAGGCACTTTTTGGGTCAAGCCATGTCCCTTGACATAGTGAAACCAACAGGCTCATTCTCATTTGACCAACAAACGTCAATAACTAAGTTGTGTACTACACAATGACACGTAAAACAAATGATGCTCATTTTGAATTGTTCTTAATTAATCTAGGGAAGAATTTGTCAATGCAATTAGTGTGTTTTCCCCTGTGGTCTATTAATACAGAAAGCCGGTAAGCGAGTAATCCGTTAACAAAATGTAATTAAAATTAGCTGACATGGAGGTTTCCGGCTACATTATGTATTTTTCTAGACATTGTTAGGCAGAAGATAACATTTCCCAGAAGCATACAATGATAAAATGCTTTATACGGTCAACATGCCACCTTGTAAATGGTTAAAACAGCAACCAAACTAACATGTTTGCGAACGACACCACCATCCTTGGCCTCATAGATGAGAATGATGAACAGGCCTATCACCAAGCGATTGAGAACATCTGCAACTGGTGCAAGGCTAATAAGCTTGTCCTAAACACGGCAAAAAAATGTGGAACCGATCATTGACTTCAGGACTAGCCACCCTGGACCCCCCCCCGGTCATCATCAAAGGCACGGAGGTCATCAGAGTCCCACGCGCCCGCTTCCTGGGGACCACCATCTCCAAGGACCTAAGGTGGGAGGAAAATACCACAAAAAAGCAGAAGAAAGCACAACACCGGCTGTTCTTTCTGGGGTAGTTGGAAAAATGTGAAATGTCGCAAGATCTGTTGACCTGCTTTTACTCTGCGACCATCAAGTCGATACAAGCTACAGAGGATCATTCATGCCGCGGAAAGGATCATTGGTACCCCCCCTACCACCATTCCATCTTCTCTACTCCTCCAGACTGCACTCGAGAATCCTCAGGATAGTTAAAGACCCCCTCTCACCCCTGCAACCACTACCTAAATCTTCTCCCTTTGGGAAGCCACAACAGGTCCTCACCCATCAAGACTACCAGATACAGAAACTCCTTCTTTCCCCAAGCTGTGAAAATCATTAACCATGCCCCCTTTAACCATTTTATCTTCCTTTTAGCAATCATACTAAATTGCCCCTTTTTGAAACCCAAATCCCTCTGCCTGGCTGTCAGTTCTGCATAACTAATCTTGTATTAGGTCGAAACGTAATACTAGGAATACACGGTACGCTTTGTACTGCTGAATCGAGCCGCTGGATCGATTCTGGCGCGTCCCCACAGGCACCTGGATCAATTCCCGCTCGTCCCCGCGAGCACTTCTTATCTTGTGCTCGGTTTCTTCCATTGTCCCGCCCGCGGTATCGAGCGCGGAATCGATCCGGTGGGTGATCGGGCACGTCGGTTTTTATTAATCGAGCCATCAGCATCTCGATTCAGCAGTACAAAACGTACCATGTATTCCTAGCATTAGACCAATGTTAATAGAAAACTGCAGTGAATGAATTTACAGACTGACACTTGTTAAGCTGTACATGTTAAAATATTCTGGCGTTTTGTATGTATAGGAACATTAAAGATGATTAAAATTGCTGAAATGTGGTTCCAGGTTTCAGTCCAAATTCCAAGTTATGGGATCACTTTCAGCGTTAAGCACAGAGGCCTAACAACACACCCTAGGGCTCACCCCGTATAGCATTTTGCTTTGTGTCGCTGCTGGGAATAGTAGTACACCGCTCACCCACACTATAGCATTGTGTTTACTGCCACTCTGTGTCTCTGCTGGGAACAGTAGTACACCGCTCACCCTGTATAGCATTGTGCTCTGTGTCTCTGCTGGGAACAGTAGTACACCGCTCACCCACACTATATAGCATTGTGTTTACTGCCACTCTGTGTCTCTGCTGGGAACAGTAGTACACCGCTCACCCTGTATAGCATTGTGCTCTGTGTCGCTGCTGGGAACAGTAGTACACCGCTCACCCACACTATATAGAATTGTGTTTACTGCCACTCTGTGTGTCTGCTGGGAACAGTAGTACACCGCTCACCCTGTATAGCATTGTGCTCTGTGTCGCTGCTGGGAACAGTAGTACACCGCTCACCCACACTATGCATTGTGTTTACTGCCACTATGTGTCTCTGCTGGGAACAGTAGTACACCGCTCACCCTGTATAGCATTGTGCTCTGTGTCACTGCTGGGAACAGTAGTACACCGCTCACCCACACTATATAGCATTGTGTTTACTGCCACTCTGTGTCTCTCTGCTGGGAACAGTAGTACACCGCTCACCCTGTATAGCATTGTGCTCTGTGTCGCTGCTGGGAACAGTAGTACACCGCTCACCCACACTATATAGCATTGTGTTTACTGCCACTCTGTGTCTCTGCTGGGAACAGTAGTACACCGCTCACCCGCCACTGTATAGCATTTCTGTACTGCCACTGTACTGCTGCCAGTCAGCGTGTACTTTTACGGATAATTGAAATGAAGAAGAAATCCTGTGAAAGAGGGAGGGGCAAGGGTAGAGGTGTTCCCCCTGACGGTTCACGTACAGGCCACAGTGGAGCACAGAAGAAAACTCACTCAATACCGCCCATGTTGTCCAGGAAATCAACCCTCACAAATCCAAAAGAACAGGACCAGATAATTAATTGGATGACCTCTCAAGCGTCCAGCAGTGGGTTAAGCAGCACCAGCACATCACGCACGAGGTCCGAGTCCTCAACCAGTTACAAGGAGCCAGTGGGCACAAAGCTGACACAAACGGCAGCGACACCACGCACACAACTGCCAAATAACCAGTCCGAAGAATTTCCTCAGGACACAATGGGGTATTCGCAGGAGCTATTCCCAGCCCAACAAACTTCCACCTTTCAAACGTCAATGGAACAGCCAGAAATTTTGTGCCCGGATTCACAACCATTGACTGTGGGAAATGCACTGTGCACTGAAATGCAAGGCGAGTCCGCAGAGGACTTTGAAACCCAAATCCCAGAGCAAGTTGGGCAGGAGGGGTTTCAATTGCAAGAGGTCGGCCGAGAAGATCTTGAAGACGACGTTGGAGTGTGCTGCGCAGAAGTTGTTGTGGGGAGCTCTACTCCACGGCGGTGGCCCACAATCACATATGACGAGTTTGAGGAGATGGAAGAGGAGGAGGTTATGGACAATGTTGACAGAGACCCAGATTTTGTATGTGAAGGAGAACATCGCCGTCATAGCAGCACAGATGAGTCTGTTGAAGAACCCTCTGCTGCACGAGTTCCCCTTGTGCCACAAGGTAGGCAGCGCGAAATTTCAGGCACCACAAGCGTGGAAGTTCAAGTGAGACGCAAAAGAGGCGCAAGCAGAAATCACCAGCAAGGCAGGTGCTCCAAAGTCTGGCCTTTCTTTGAAGACTGCAGTGAGGATGGTACCATGGTGATTTGCAAGGTGTACAAGACCCGCCTGAGCAGGGGGAAACATATTAACAACCTCTCCACCACCAGCATGACCCGCCACATGGTATCCAAACATCCCACTCTGTGGCCGCCAGGACAGGGTACCAGCAACACTGCCTCCCTTGGGGTCACCAGACTCACCACCAGACCCTCCTCAGCAGCAGCAGTAGCCCAGCCATTGAGTGGTTCACAACAACATTCACAAACATCAGACGACGCTGACACTGTCACTTTCCGGAATAGTGCTCTTGAGGTCTCCCAGTCATCAAACACAACAACCAACAGCCGTTCAGTGTGCAGCCCTACGGTTCAGTTGTCTGTCTCGGAGATGCTTGAGCGCAAGAGGAAATTGCCAGCAAATGACCCCCGGGCCGTGGCACTAACAGCCAGCATAGCCAAGCTTCTGGCCTGCGAAATGCTGCCATATCGAGTGGTGGAGACAAACAGCTTCAAGGGCATGATGTCAGTGGCCATCCCACGTTACGTGGTTCCCAGCCGCTACCACTTTGCGCGCTCTGCAGTGCCTGAGTTGCATGAGCACGTGGTCAGCAAAATAACCCGAAGCTTGAAGAATGCCATTGCCTGCAAAGTTCACCTCACCACTGACACCTGGACGAGTGCGTTCGGCCAGGGTCGATACATCTCCCTTACCGCGCACTGGGTGAACCTTGTGGAGCCTGGCAGCGATTCCTCACCTGCTACGGCGCGGGTGTTGCCCACACCGCAAACAGCTGCACTGCCGTCCCTCCCACTGGATAACAACAGCAGCACCTACCTCTCTGACTCCTTCTCCTCCAACGCATCTCAAAGCTGTACCTCATCCGGAAACGCTAACCCAGCAGCAGTAGGATCGTGGAAGCAGTGCAGCACAGCTGTTGGCATGCGTCAGCAAGCGTTGCTGAAGCTGATCAGCCTTGGGGATATGCAGCACACAGGGGAGGAAATTTGGAGGGGAATAAAGGAACAGACGGATTTGTGGCTGGCACCGCTGGACCTGAAACCGGGCATGGTTGTGTGTGATAATGGGAGTAATCTCATTCGCGCTTTAAGGTTGGCTAAGCTGACACACATCCCTTGCCTGGCGCACGTGATGAACCTAGTAGTTCAGCGGTTCCTGAGGACATACCCAGGCGTGGCCGATCTTCTGTTGAAGGTGCGACGAGTGGCCAAACATTGTAGAAATTCCAGTACTGCTTCGGGGGCACTCGCCAAGATGCAGGAGCGCTTCAATCTCCCCCACCATCGCTTGCTGTGTGATGTCCCTATGCGCTGGAATTCTACGCTGCACATGCTAGCCCGCTTTTGCGAGCAGAAGAGTGCAGTGGTCCAGTACATGACGGCGCAGTACCGAGGCGCATCCGGACAGCTGCCAAGCTTCTGTGGATCCGATTGGGCCAACATGTTGGACCTCTGCCAAGTCCTCCAAAATTTTGAGCAATCCACGTTGCTTGTGAGCAGTGACAACTCTTCAGTCAGCATTACCATACCACTGCTGTGTTTACTGAAGAAGTCAATGTTGAAAATCAAGGAAACAGCTGTCATGATGCAACTGGGGGAATCTGAAGGAGAAAACGATCAGCGTGATGGTACCAACATCAGGCCATCCGCCTCAGGAAACGCTGGCCCCAGCAGCTATGACGAAGAAGAGGAGGAGGAACAGCTGGAGTTGGAGCAGGAATTTCATGCCACCACTGACGAGGGCCAGAGCGGTGCACGTTGGACTTCCACAATTCAGCGCGAATGGTCAGCAGAAGCAGACCAGGAAGAAGGTGATGACTATGATGCATCACAACAACCATCACAACGCTCACAAGAGGATGATGAGGATTCTGGCAGGACTCTGGCACACATGGCTCAATTCATGCTAGACTGGATTGAACGCGACCCACGCATTGTGCGCATTCTGGACAACACCAATTGCTGGGTTTATACCCTTCTGGATCCACGGTACAAACACAATGTTCCAAAACTGCTTGAAGAAAGAGTCAGACAGGTCAAAATGGAAGAATACCAGCAGGCCCTTGTGGAGACTTTAGAGAGGAGATTGACATCCTCCCCCTCCTCTAGCCAGTTGTACGCCGACAGACTGACTTCCGCAAACCCAGGACGACCAGGAGGGCAGCAAACAACACAAGCCGCAGCTAGTGCCCAAAAGGGAATGGTATCGGCAGTGTGCTTGGACTGGGAAAATTTTCTGACACCCATGCAGCAGCCCACAGAACAGCAAGCGTGCAGATCCACCTCCAACACCGATCGCCTGGAGAAGATGGTCAAGGAATACATGTCAGATGGCGTAGCTGTGTTGAACAATCCATCTGCACCCTTCAACTATTGGGTATCGAAGCTAGACACCTGGCACGAACTGGCAATGTACGCAATAGAGGTGCTGGCTTGCCCGGCAGCCAGCGTTATATCGGAACACTGTTTTAGTGCTGCCGGAGGCATCGTCACAGATCGGCGTATCCGCCTCTCCACAGAAAATGCAGACCGTCTGCCTCAAATTAAAATGAATCAATCCTGGATTGGAAACGACTATGCAACACTCCTGGACCCCAACCAAGTAACATGAACAATGACCATCTGTGATGGGTTAGCGTTTCCGGTCCCTGTTTATTGAACCTCTTATCTGTATTACATTTATGACTGCATGGCGGTAAAAAGCATGCTATCCGCACGCTTCTTGTCCTCATGCAAGGCCTGGGTTGTTGTGTCTCAAAGCGTGGCCTTCTCCTCCTGCGCCTCCTCCTGTTCCATCACGTGTGCTGCTGCTGGGTTAGCGTTGCCGGTCCCTGTTTATGGAACCTCTTATCTTTATTACATTTATGACTGCATGGCGGCAAAATGCATGCTATCCGCACGCTTCTTGTCCTCATGCAAGGCCTGGGTTGTTGTGTCTCAAAGCGTGGCCTTCTCCTCCTGCGCCTCCTCCTGTTCCATCACGTGTGCTGCTGCTGGGTTAGCGTTGCCGGTCCCTGTTTATGGAACCTCTTATCTTTATTACATTTATGACTGCATGGCGGCAAAATGCATGCTATCCGCACGCTTCTTGTCCTCATGCAAGGCCTGGGTTGTTGTGTCTCAAAGCGTGGCCTTCTCCTCCTGCGCCGCCCTCCTCCTGTTCCATCACGTGTGCTGCTGCTGGGTTAGCGTTACCGGTCCCTTTTCCTGGAACCTCTTATCTGTATTACATTTATGACTGCATGCCGACAAAAAGCATGTTACCTGTGCAAAGAAAACAGACATTTCCCGCATTTAAAAGACAGTTTTCCCTTTGAAACTTTAAAATCGATTTTCTCAAAAACTATAAGCTCTTTTTGCTAATTTTTTTTTCCTCTTGTACCCACTTCCAAGGTGCACATACCCTGTAAATTTGGGGTATGTAGCATGTAAGGAGGCTTTACAAAGCACAAAAGTTCGGGTCCCCATTGACTTCCATTATGTTCGGAGTTCGGCGCGAACACCCGAACATCGCGGCCATGTTCGGCGAACGTTCGCGAACCCGAACATCCAGGTGTTCGCCCAACACTATTACTAACCACTGTTTGGTTGCTGTGTGTGGGCAGCCTGCTGAGCCCAATGAGTTTTTCACTATTGTTTGCTTCTAAGTTTGCCAAACCCTATGATCAATATTCACAACAAATTGAACTTTAAACTAAATCTGAACGGGAATACTACTTATGACCAAGCACCTCTGTGGACTATGAACACAAAGCATGGACAAAAGCACAAGCAGTAAGCACAACAATAACGCTGTTTCCTTAATGGATGTTTTCAGTTTTTTTTCCCTGCTGTTAATACTCCTTTGTTGAAGCTAGACGCAGCATGGAACTTTCACTGAAAACAGTTTTGTACAGAATCTGCCAAACATTACTTTAAACAGAACAAGCAATTTGTGTATACAATGAGGATTTTGCAATAGCATACAATAAAAAGCTGCATGCTCAGTGTTAGAAATTGTGCATTTTACAGTATGTTATATAACAACATATTAGTATGTATCCTATTAGTTATTTAAGTTGAACTTGAGGCAAACATTAAAAAAATAAACAAAAAATATTTAATAAAAGGACGGACCACTATAGCAAAAAAAAAGTAAGCAATTAAAATCTGATAGAACTGGTCCATCTCCTCATGGAGGATTCGGGGGGTTTTCTTTGTTTTCAAAAGCATTTCCTGAATTGCTTTTTCTAAGTCTAACTGCTTGCCATCCTCTGGGTCCCCCTCATGGTCCTGCTGGTGGCTCCGTTAACCTAGCAACTTCGATTGAAGTTGCACATGCATGGCCTGTCTGCGCTGCCGTTGCGATCACGTGACCATCGCTGTAAGTGTCCTGCGCATGTATGGTTCAATTATTTTAAGAACCACACATAAACAGGGCGCTTACGCTCACCAGTGCAGTGATGCGCTGGGTCAACGGGGCCACCAGTGAGACCACAGAGGGGACCCAGAGGACACCAAGGACCTCGCCGGCTACCGGGCGGGGGCTGGAGGAAGCCCCAGATAAGGCCAGATTTTGTTTAATTTTTGTGTTTAGGGTCCCTTTAAACTTATTTCTCTTATAAGTACTGTATTTTTTGGACTATAAGACTCACTTTTTCTGGGGGGGGGGGATTTTCGGGGGGAAATCACGGCTTCTTATAGTCCTAATGGTCAGGAGCGTCTTATAGTTTGAAAAATATGTTAATTTTCCAACTTTAGATTAGAGATGTTTATATTTTGCATGCTTTATTACTGTGATTTTTGCTGTCTACCCACCATGCAAGGATTCAGACAAGCGGGTTCTTGCAGTAGTAGCTGATCTCAGAGAGCGACACAGCGCAGTGTCTCTCTACCAGATGGGTGATTACTCATCATCGCCACTTATCAAGTACCAGTTAGGTACTAAGTACTCACTGGTTTGTTTTATTTCATCTTTTGTAACATGTGCCAATTTCTGCTTAGAAATTTGAGTCATAATTTGAAAACCTTTCAGGATAGAAAAGTGTCACTTTATTAGCTATTTATTAAGCTTTACCAAATCCTGTTAAAATACTAAAGTGGACCTAAACTCTTGCACAGGACAGAAGGAAAGCATAGAGAAATACACCCGGTATGTATATAGAGAGTTTAGCCTGTCTAAAGGTGGCCACTAACAATCCAGGTTCTGGTGAAAAATTAGTTATGCAGTTACATAAGTTACATAGTTATTGGATTGAAAAAAAGACATCCATCCATCAAGTTCAACCAGAAAGTAAAGTATAACACCAGCCTGCTCCCTCACATACACCGGCTGATCCAAATTGTTCAAGCGATCAGACCATTCTTATCGGAAGTGAAATATCATAAGACACCGTTCACTACACCATCAACAATCCAATTTTTGATTCCTATCTCTCACAAATAACAAGAAAATCCAAAGTGTGGTTCAAAGAAAATCCAATAGGACGACTGTTTTTATAATCATTCATAATTATTGTGCTTATCAACGATTTTTCACTAGAAGTGGCCACCTTTATTCCCCGTCATCAATGACTAATCACAACTGTAATTTGATCTCAGCTGAATCAGCTGGCTGCCACAGCAGAGCAGCAAATTGATAAACACAGGATGTTAACCCAATGTCTGCTTCCATGAAAGCAGGAAGTAGACACAATGCAGATTTATTGCAGGATTTGTATCAGCTGTAAGAAATGTTTTTTTTGAAAGGTTGTTATGCTGTTGCTTATCTTTTACAGCACAGAAGAAGTTCTGAGCTTAGATCTGCTTTAATTGAAGTGTGATCTGTTTTTCAGTTGGGGAATAGATCTATAAAATGTATTTTTTGTCATAACATTAAACGTTGCAGTTAGTTATACCTTAAAGACTCACTGTAGAAAGCAGTCTTAAGTCCAACTGTAAAACATAGAAAAAATAGGACAAATGTCCAGTGTTTTTCCTCTACCAGAGACAACCATGATAATGTTAGTTAATGTGTCACTCATTATCCACAGAAACGGTTATGTTACGTCAGATTTGAAAAAAAAAATGCACTGTACAGCATTTAAAGATGGCAACGTGAAAAATTAGTCCTTTGAAAATATGTTAAAGTGGACCTGAACTCAAAACATCCTCTCTGCTCTAAAAGACACACAACAGCATAATAACCTTGAAACAAAAAAAAAACATTTCTTTGTCACAGCTGATACAAATCCTAAAATAAATCTGCACTGTTTCTACTTCCTGATTCTTGGAAGCAGACATATTGTTTACAGCCTGTGCTTTCAAAGGAGCTTATCTGCTGTCTCTGCCATAGGCAGTCATGTGACACAGGGGAGAGATCAAATTACAACTTTTCTGCCCACCAACAGAGCTTTCTTATGGTGGGCTCTGATCCCTGCTGGTCTGTTTATTTTTTATTTTTTATAAATATTACTATTTTTTGTTTTTTTATACCCACCTCCTCCCTCCTTTTCCCGCCAGCCTATCACAGTGATCAGGATTGCTTCTGTGCCTCATAGGAGGACAGCCGAGAGGCACTGTACAATGTTAATAGACGGCGGTTTCACCATCTAACAGTCTCCTAGTGGCGATCGCGGAGCTCCGTCATTCAAGCAGAGATTCTTGATCTCCTGTAAAACCCTAACCCAGGACTTCACGCCAATTGGCGTTGAGCGGTCCAGGGACTGCCGCTGCGCTCATGCCATGAAGAGGTCGGCAACCAGTTAAAGGGATACTTAAGCCTTTCAAAAAAATATCAGTTTTACTCACCTGGAGTTTCTACCAGCCACATGAAGCCATCCAGTGCCATCCAGTACTGAGCATGCGCGATTAAACCACGCATGCGCAGTACTGTCCCGCCACCCGCAGTGGCCAGCGTAATGACGAAGAGCGTGCCCGTTCAGGAAGTGGGAGCCCGACACACGGCCCGGGTGTCGCCGGTGCGGTATGCGGCAGAGGGCCCAGGAGAGGAGCCAGGAGGACGCCGGGGGACCTTCACGACCTACGGTGGGCTGGAGAAAGCCCCAGGTAAGTACCAATTTCAATTATTTTTACAGCTCAGGGTCCCTTTAATGACAAAGAATCGACTGCTTCAGATTGTGGTGCTGGAGAAGACTTGAAAGTCCCTCAGAGGGACTCGCTGCAAGAAGATCCAATCAGTCGATCCTTAAAGAAATTAACCCTGACTGTTCATTGGAAGCAGTAATGCTAAAATTAAATACTTTGGATACACAATGATAAGGGAGGAGTCATTGGAGAAGACCCTGAAGCAGGAAAAGATTGAGGGCAGTAGGAGGGGATG
Source organism: Hyperolius riggenbachi (assembly GCF_040937935.1). NCBI lineage: Eukaryota > Metazoa > Chordata > Amphibia > Anura > Hyperoliidae > Hyperolius > Hyperolius riggenbachi. The sequence goes on from NC_090646.1 coordinate 66,191,886, forward strand.
GCAGAAAATGAAATGGCTATGTAGTATCATGGAAGTAACAAACATGAGCTTGGAAAAGCTTCAAAGGGCAGTAGAAGATAGAGGGGTCTGGCGTGATGTGGTCCATGGTGTCGCAGAGATTCTAGCATGACTGAGTAGTGACTGAAAAAGTCTGGACAGTGTACTGGTTAAGGGCTCTCCCTCTCTGACAGTGTAGATCAGGGTTTGAACCGTGGCTCTTCTTACTCAGTAAGCCAACACCTACTAAGTAAAGAGCTTAGGCAAGACTCCCTAACACTGCTACTGCCTATAGAGCGTGTCCTAGTGGCTGCAGCTCTTGCACTTTGAGTTCACTAGGAGAAAAGCATGTTATAAATGTTCTGTGTCTAAAAAAACACCAACAAATTGGGAAACAACTGTGCCAAAAAACTGAGAACTGTCCATGTATTGTAACAAGAACCTTTTTGGTGCTGCGTAACAGGTCATCTTTGCTTATTCTGCAGATGTCTCAACTCTGCTTTCTGATTAGACATCAAAATGAACATTTAAAATTCATGTGGTTAATAAAATAATGTGCAAATATTTCTTAGACAGCTGGGAAAGATTATTCAGGAAACGAGAGGGAAACATGGTTTCTCTTCATTATAATATATCTATGGTATTTGGTGAAACTTCAGAAAAAACAATGTTATTCTGTGAAATGAGTCTCATGACCCCCACACTAAAAAAGGCAACTGTTGCTTGTGTGAGGGTCCAGCTCCACTGTGATGAAGACTGTTCCTCCTTGCTGTGTGTAATATAGTGATAATAAGGATAAATTAACCTTTGTCACGCAATATAACTCACGTTAACTAAAAAATTGACTAATCCATTTATTAAGCGTAAGTTAATTGTGCTTTTTCTCCTTTATTGCTGCATCGTCTTGGTACATCTTGTCATTAAAATCACTCCTTTGATTAGATAATAATCTAATTAATTTAGTGGTGCAATATGTACACAGCGTGTCATGGAGGGGAATTATGTAAAACCAATAAGGGGAAAATCTTTTTTTTTAAAGACTTTCATTTTTCCCCCAGACACTTCCAAACCTGACAGCTCTGTGCAGATTTTTGCCAATGAAAATGCTGAGAAATAGTTTCTTACAATGTCAAGAACAGAGGCGGCCTTTAGAAAATCTAATTTTTCTGTGCCCCAGACCACCTAAGTGCCTAAACTTCCCATTACATCTGCTGTGCAGGTCAGGGGAAAAATATCTCAGCAACTTTAATCCTGCTAACCAAAGGCCCTGGCCTTGGGTGGCTGCTGCTTAAGAGGATGGCTAAGCATGACAGAGGAGGGGCCTCATATAATATACAGCAATATATAGATAAATCAATTGTTTCAGATGCTAAAACCAGGATAATTAACATAAAATTGCGTAACCTGAATAATGTATTACATTGTACTATATGTCATCATAGTTCCTCTTAAATACGTTTGTAAACCCATCGGTGTTGAATATTTTTGCAGTGCAACTCAATAATCAAGTTACATGCATATCTTCAGAGTTTGATTGTGCATCACATTTGAGAATAACAATAAAAAAATCTTCATGTTTTCTTCCCTTCCATTAACCCACATAGCACCATGAGTTTCCAAACCTTCACTTTTTGTTTCTAACTTCCTCCACTCTTTTGCTAAATGTACCTGTCTGTGTCCATTTTGCCCCCGTTGTTCTGCAGATAAATATCTTCCCCAATAGTATCAAATATAAATAAATAAGAAAAAGGAAAAAAATCACATATTATAATGCTGCTGCTTCTCCAGATTTGGTTGTCCATTTTAATAAAGCTGTAACCGCGTGTGGTCCAGTGTAAGTCATGGAGAGAATCCGAAGGCATAACACCAAAAGTTGTTTAGGTGACACCTGTAATGACTAACTGTACAAGAATTCTTTGCAAGCTTTCAACACTTTAAGTTTCTTCTTCAGGCATATTACAGGACGATCTGATTAAAGTTTCTAAAGCTTGTACAGTTAGTTATTAACTACTTACTGCATCTTGTGCAGTATATACACGGCCTGGCAAAACTTCAATTGAAATACCAGGGCCGTGAAAATAAGCCTCTAGCGGCCACTGGGCACTCCTGCGCGTGAGGCCGCGCACGCTCCTGATGTCACCATTAACAGAGAGATGAATGAATAGGAACGCAGTCCTTACATACGCAAATAGGAAATAATGACTGAGGACATCTTGTGGCCGAACAGTAAAAGTACATCAAAACACATTTTATTTAATAAAAATACCTACACTTACATCTAAAATTAACTATTTATCTCCCACACTCCACCATAGTACCCAAACATTTTTTTTATATATAAAAAAATTACATAAAAAAAGCATGAATAGTTGCCTTAGGGACTGAACTTTTTAAATAGGTATGTCAAGAGGGTATATTACTGTCATTTTTTAATTTGCGGGCTTATAAATAGTGATGGATGCAAAACTGAAAAAATGCACCTTTATTTCCAATAAAATATTGTCGCTATACTTTGTACTAGGGAAATATTTTAAATGTTGTAATAACCGGGACAAATGAGCAAATAAAATGTGTGGGTTTTATCCACAGTAGAACATTTTATTTTAACACCATAATAGCTGAAAACTGAGAAATAATTATTTTTTTCTATTTTTCTCTTATTATTCCAATTAAAATGAGCTTAGAATAAAATAATTCTTAGCATAATGTACCTCCCAAAGAAAGCCTAATTGGAGGCGAAAAAAAAACAAGATATAGATCATGTCATTGTGATTAGTTGTGATTAAGTTATTGGTGAAAGAATGGGAGGAGTGGTGACAGGTGAAAATTGCTTTGGTTCTAAAGGGTTAAAAACCCCTCAGTGGTCGACTGGTTAAAGGTATCACCAAGATAGCTTTTGGTGTTATCATGGCTTCAAATAAAACTGTACACACACTGAAGCAATAATCAGCTCCAAACATTTTATAGCAAATTAATCCTCCAACCCTTGTATCCAGTAGGTGACTGGGGCTAGCATAGCAATCATGTCCTATTTAGATAGATTAGATGTTAATTATTTCAACTGAATTATGCTCAAGGAGATTTAGGCTGGTTTCACAGTGGGGCGTTACAGGCGCACGTTAGAGCAGCCTGTAACGCCCCCCACCGCACAGCAATGAAAAATCAATGGGCTGTTCACAGTGCCCACGTTGCGTTACTTACTAACGCTGCGCCATAAGACAACGTACTGCATGCAGTACTTTATAAGCGGCAGAGCCGCGTTAGACTGCTTGCACATGCTCAGTAATGTTGGGGAGGAGCGGAGAGCGGCCAGGCACATGGCTAATTAATATTCTCTGCACTCAGTGACGTGCAGTGTTTACTTCCTGGAGCGGCCGCTCTGTGCGGCGATTGGCCGGGTGGGACCAAGAGTACGCATCACGGCATCACGAACGCCGGAGTGAGCTGCACAACGCGGTTCACTCTGACGTCCACATCAGAGAGCACCAGGCGTTGCATTAGGGGCACGTTTTGCGACCATAACGTCCCCTAAAACGCAACGTCCTACTGTGAAACCAGCCTTACTGACAACTATTAGGGCAGTTCAACTTTCTGATTGATCCTTTCCTGACCGATTGGTTAGTAATGCTAAATTATTATTGTTAATATTATTTATATTTAGTATTGCACAAGGGCAATTTGGATTTCTGGCAATTGCCGGACCCCAAATTTCTTTTCCCTCTGAATTGCTGCGATTCGCTGACCACCGGAAATTTCAACAGCAGCATTGTGTGCCATCATGCGGCTCACCATGAACCCAACTGTTAAAGTGGACCCAAATTAAAAATACAAGATTTCAGAAATACAATCTATTTTCTAAATTATAATAATAAATAGCAGCCTTTTTTCAGCTGCATGATGACAAATATAAAATATTTTACATTTATTGGAGGAACCCCTCCCTTCCTTTCATATTGCCGGGACAGAATCCGGCAGACTGGTGGAGTAGGTGGTGTCCAGCAAAGGAGGAATTGCTAATGGCTGCCAACTGTATAACCCTAGTTATGAAAAGAGAAGGGTGAAAAGCATGCACTGAAATGCTCATAGGCTTGGAGTGTTTATTTATCTTTGTAGGTGTCAGAGTGCCACAACTAAATATTTTGAATTAAAAAAATGTTTGGTTTGTGTCCGCTTTAAAGGGACTCCAAACAGTGCAGAAACTATGGAAAGATGCATATCATTTTAAAGCTCTCTTTCTCCTCTTTCCAATGATATATAAACAGCATCCCTACGCCTTTTATTTTTCGCTTTTTTCGCGATTGAATTTGCAGTGACCGCGATTTCGATCGCGAAAATAGAGAAAACTGAAAGGTGTAGGGTGATGATTTAGGTGTCGCCAGAAAGAGGAGAAAGAGAGCTTTAAAATGATATCCATCTTTCCATAGTTACTTGTATTAAACAGGACGACACTTTCCCCAGTGTCAGCAGCTCCATTCAGCAGAATGGAGCTGCTGACTTTAGGAAAAAGTCGCCCTGTGTAATACAATGTAACTATGGAAAGATGGATATCATTTTAAAGCTCTCTTTCTCCTCTTTCTGGCGACACCTAAATCGTTGCCCTACACCTTTTAGCTTTCTCTATTTTCGCGATTGAAATCACGGCCGCAGCAATTTCAATTGCCAAATTGCGAAAACTAAAAGGCGTAGGGCGGCGGTTTATATATCATTGGAAAGAGGAGAAAGAGAGCTTTAAAATGATATGCATCTTTCCATAGTTTCTGCACTGCTCGGAGTCCCTTTAAGCAGTGTAACTATATGTACATGGGCCAATTCAGGGCCCAATTTCGGGGGATCCAATACAAATTTTTTGTATGTTTTTGGCATGTGGAGGAAATCAAAGTGCCTGGAGGAAACCTATGCAGACACGGTGATAACATCCAAACTGCATGGGGATCAGGTGCTCTGACTGATTTGTCACATGCTTGTTTTTAGGTGTTCGATTCAGCAGAATGCAAGACAACTGGAAATAAATAAGGCAGCGTCCATATTCCTCTCACTTCAGGTGGCCTTAAAGCTGCAGTGGCCTAATTGTTAAAAAACGGCCTGGTCTTTAGGGAGTTTAACACTGCGGTCCACAAGTGGTTAAGTGTTGCTTCTCAGCCTGGAGGGTATGTAAAGACCATCGGCTAACAATGTCATGATTTAATTCTTCTGTGTAAGTCATCTACATTGCATAGTATAATACACAAAATGAATTGCATTTGAAACAACTGTTTTATTTTGGTTACAGTTTATTTCATCCCAGTGTAATTGCCCTCATAGAATATTATTAATATCAAGTCCAGATAACACTTCTCATTTGTTCCACCTCAGTGGTTTTTCCGGCATGGGGTGGCATATATTTCAATTATGACTTAGCCAAACAACCTAAGTGATAAATAAAGGAATTCATTTCCCTCAAGGACATTTCGCCTTTGGCTGATTAGATCAGCTGCATAATAGGAGAGTTCTATTTTAGCATATTCATGGGGAAATGGAGTTCTAGGACTGACATTTAGCAGAGTTCTAATCCCCCCGGCTCTCTTGCATAAGAGCAAAAAATCGTTAATTGTAATTTTACTTCCTGGTTGTCCATAACACACGATATGGCCCTGTCTCCAGTTCTGGGAGCATAGTGACTCTAAGTCCTTTGTAAAGAAATAAGTTGCCTACTTTCAAATTGCCTACAGTAATCCAAATGCTAAACCCCATACATTGTAAGCCTATGTGGTAGGGCCCTCCTCCCCATGAGCTCTTCAACGTCATCAGGCTCCCTTTATAGTGGACCTAAACTGAGTAAAATTATTTAAAAACAAAACGTAATATACCTGCAAATGAATACTTCATACTTACCTCTCCGTCAGTTCCTCTTAGAAGCCCACCATTTCCTCCTTACAGTGATTCCTTTCAATTCTGACAAGATTTTGCAGAACTAAAAGATATCAATTGCTGTCAGTTATAACTTCTGCTGAGTAAGGTAATGTCCATGTTTCCCTATGGCTCAAGTGGGCAATATTACAATTACGGTCACTACGGCGAAAAATGTTAAAATTTAAAATATGTGCAAGCATATACAAATAAGAAGTATGTTTTTTCCAGAGTAAAATGAGCCATAAATTACTTTTCTCCTTTGTCGCTGTCACTTCTCACTTACAGTAGGTAGTAGAAATCTGACAGAAGTGACAGGTTTTGGACTAGTCCATTTCTTCATGGGGGATTCTCAGGGATTTATTTCTTTTCAATTTCAAAAGCACTTAGTGATTGGCAGTTGCTCTGTCCAGTAGCAAGCAGGGAAGCTGACCAGCATCATTGTTTAAATTCTTTTTAGGGAATATCTTTATAAAGAATAAAAGCCTTGCAGAGAATCCCCTATGAAGAGATGGACTAGTCCAAAACCTGGTGCTTCTGTCAGATTTCTACTACCTACAGTAAGTGACAGCAACATAGGAGAAAAGTAATATATGGCTCATTTTACTCTGGAAAAAACGTTCTTCTTATTTGTCTATGTTTGCACATATTTTACATTTTAAAAATTTTCGCCATAGTGCCCCTGACCAGGAAGCTTTTATGGGGTAATGGTCAATTTTCAAATGGAGGACAGAGAATTCCACTAATCACAGTGGACAAACAGGACGCAGGCGAGGAGAAAGAGACTGGTGAGTAGACTAAATGGGAGGTAAGTATGATGTGTGTAAGTTTATTTTGATTTTCCTTTTCAGTTTAGGATTGCTTTAAAGGATATGCGAAGCGACATAAGGATATAAAGCTTTCCTGGAACTTCAGCCTCAAGGAAGACGGAACTGGCACCAGAGAGACTTCTAGGGGTTGGAAGAAGCCCCTGGACAGTAAAGCTTTATGTCTCCTCACTTTTCTTTAAAGTGAACCTGAGATTAAAGCCATCTCAAGTTCTATACTTACCTGGGGCTTCCTTAAGCCCCCTTGAGGCCGCTCAGTCCTTCCCTCGCTGTCTCCCTGGGTTAGTGGTGTAACAATAGGGGCTGCTGCCCCTGCAGCAGCAGGGGTCCCCATTAGGGCCCGCCCAGGGCCATTTTGGGGGCAGGAGGGGGAACAGCGCATGAGAAGAGTGTATTGGCCACCCACATCCGTGGGGAGGGGGGCCACTCCCCCCTCCCTCACCTCTGGTTATCTCCTCAGTGCTCCCACCTCCAGCATTGATCGGTAGCAGCGTGCAGGAAGACAGAACGCGTACATACATCTATGCGTTCCACTGCCAAAGGTTCCTCTAAGCGTCTGACGCTACTTCTTGTTTATCAGGAAGTAGCTTATGTGGCTGGCCAATGCTCTCCCCTCATGCGCTGTGCCCCCTCCTGCCCCCAAAAATTGGCCCTGGGCACCCAACTGGCTAGTGGCTCCCTATACCTGGCTATACTGGGGGCACCTATACCTAACTATCTGTACTGGGAGCACCCGGTGGTGAGTTCTGTGCACCAAAAATATCTGCTTCGGCACCTATACCTTGGATGGGGGAGGCAATCCAAGTTTTTGCAAGGGGGGCCCAGGGTTTCTATTTGCGCCCCTGCCCCAGGTGACTCCTGTCCCCCGCAATATGGGCCGCAAGCCTGGCTGAGTCGCATGCAAGGCCTGGCCAGGTGCACTTCCCCCTCGCGCTCCCGCGGCTGAAAGCGTTCTGTGCTTGCACAGTACTACTGCACAGGTCTAGAACACTCCCAGGGATGGGAGCACGATGGGGAAGTGCACCTGGCAGGACCAGGGGGTGGGCTTTCTGGACATAATGTGGGGGGCAGGTTCCACCCAGGGTGACAGTGAGGGACTGAGCGGCCTCAAGGGGGCTTAAGGAAGCCTCAGGTAATTATAGAACCTGAGGTGGCTTTCATCTCAGGTTCACTTTAAACTTCAGGTCTAGAATTCATTGTGGTTCTTCTTACATGATCTGTTTATCAGTGGCGTAGCATTAGGGGGTGCAGAGGTAGCGACCACATCGGGTCCGTTGGATTAGAGGGGCCCACCCCTCAACCACATTATTAGCTATTTATTGGTCAAGTGCTGGTAATAATCACTTCTATAGATGCTTTGAATAGTAGTAATCATTACCAAACTGTTCCCCATCCCCTTCTTGCACTTCTGACACTGTTGTTGTCCTTGGCAGGTTTTAGTGCGCCGTAGGTATCAACTGTTATGTATAGAGTGCTTGGGGTCCTCATGTAAAACTTGCACTGGGGCCCACAGATTCTTAGCTACGCCACCGCTGTTTATAGTATCTTGTTCATCTTCTTTCATCTATAGCTTTGTACACCATGCTGACCCCAGAGACAATGGCATAAAGAATAGATGAACTATAAGATACCACTGTGAATAATTATTTCCCTTCACATCTCACATCACATGCAAACCCTTATTAGGAACATCATTAAAATGGTTGCGGTAATGAGTGAATTGTGATTAATTCATTTTTTGATGCAAATCTGAAAGGAGTTATCAGGGAAAAACCTAAAAATAAGCTTTACTCACCTGGGGATTTCTCCAGCCCCTAGCAGCCAACTGTCCCACGCTGTCACTTCCGCTCCCCGCCGCTGTCCCGCTCTTGCCGCTCGGTATTCAGGCCGACCGTGGGGTCAGCCTTACTGCGGCTGCATGAAGCGCCACTGTGAAGCATGGCCACGTGGGCCGCGGTAAACTGTGCAGGCGCAGTAGTTCTGGTCCAGGTGTTGGACTAATCCATCTCTTGATGGGGAATTCTCAGAGATGTATTTATTTTCAAAAGCACTTAGTGAATGGCAGTTGCTCTGTCCAACTGCCAAAAAACTGTGTAGTGAGCAGGGAAGCTGACCAGCATCATTGTATAAATGCTTTTTAGGCAATATCTTTCTAAAGAATAAAAGCCTTGCTAAGAATCTCCTATGAAGAAATGGACTAGTCCAAAACCTGTCACTTCTGTCAGATTTCTACTACATACTGTAAGTGATATGGTAGGGACAGGTAGTGACAGGTAGGGAGCGCGTCGCTAGCGGCGTTCGAGTGCCCGACGACCGACGCAATAGAGCCGCATACATTACCTGCTCCGCCGGCACGACTACCCCCGGTCACCGCTGCTCCGTGTCCGCGCTGGTCTCCGGCATGCTTCAGTTCCTCCTGCCCGGCAGTAGAGGGCGCTCTACTGTTTAAAATTCCTGCCGGGCATGAAGAAGTAAAGCGTGCTGGACCTGGAGACCACAGCGGAGAAGACAGCGGAGACCTGGGGACTGGAGTCGCACCGGCGGAGCAGGTAATGTATGCGGGCATGCGGGCGGGGGAGCGGCGAAAGCACCACCACCACCACAACAGATTGTGAACGGTTTCAGGCTGAAATCGGTTCACAATCTGTTTGCAGTAAAGGTAGCCATACGATCCCTCTCTGATCAGATTCGATCAGAGAGGGATCTATCTGTTGGTCGAATCTGATGGCAAATTGACCAGTGTATGGCTACCTTTAGGCAGGGCACTCACTTGTTTAAACTGTGTTCAATCACAGAGCGTAAAACGGGGACACTACCACACATATCACACATATAATGAAAGTCAATCAGCAACTTTCGTTACATGTTTTGTTTTGTTTTTTTCTGTTTGTTCTGGTTGTTACCATTTTTGTCTTCCTGCACATTGCATGCATTGCTAATTATATCGTAGTTTGGTACAATTTGGGATGCTCAAATTCGGCTTCGGGAGATATCCGGATTTTTGCTATCCGGATATCTCCCAGTAATGCTGTGCGGGCTGGGCGGGGGGGGGGGGGGGGTCAAGCTTACCTCTCCGGCGTCTTCTTCGGTCGTCCCTCGGCGCCTCCCATGATGCGGTCCAAGCGGCGGTCACCTGATTACAAACACTTCCTCCTTCCGGGTTGAAGGAGGAAATGTTTGTAGTCACGTGATGCGCGTGGACCGCATCGTGGGAGGCGCCGAGGGACGACCGAAGAAGACGTCAGAGAGGTAAGCTTGACACCCCCCCCCCCCGCCCAGCCCGCACAGCATTACTGGGAGATATCCGGATAGCAAAAATCCGGATATCTCCCGAAGCCGAATTTGAGCATCCCTAGGTACAATTACAAAGTTGCATGAAAAAAACGGGCAATCACATGTGAAAAATGCAAACAAAAATGTGATTGCATTGTATGCAAAAATTAAACTCAGCCATGCATTACACAGTCAAGTGTGGGATAATAGCAGTCACTGCAGAGGGTTTGCAGAGATAAAACAATAGGCATTTTTACTAGCATGAAATGTAGTACATTAACATAAATTGACCACAAGAGAGCAGTGTTGGAAGGCGGGAGAGATAGCAGATTATTTCTACTGCTAATGTCTGCCCAAGCCCACATCAAGTGATTGGCAATCACTGGACCACATGGGCTTTCCGAGTATTCAGTATATACCTGCCACCAGCAAGCAGTACTGAGTTATCGCCTACAAGATGAAACATGCAGGGTGAGAAAAGGTTAAGGCACCAGGATAAATGTCCTCACTAATATGTTATTGCTAAAACTTTTGGGCATCCTGGGGAATATATGAGGGAAGTTGTTGGGGGAGGGTGTTATCACTGTTAAGTCACATGAGGGCCGTACCCAGTACTCAATAATATAATACCTGAACACAATGCCCAAATCAAGCACATGGGTTGGGCCATCCCCACAGAGATCTGTTGGCTGCCCCTCCTCCCCTGGAATTAAATTGTTTTTTTTTTGGGGAGGGGGGGGCAGCAGCTAACAGGGGCGGGTGGGAGCTAGAGTCCTGTCCAGAATGGAAAACGGCAGCGGATAGCTATACATTACAATGATACAGGACCTTCTTCTTTCTGTTCAGTTCGCAAGAGCCGTGTAGCCTGCCAATCACCATGCGGCTTCAGTTCAATGTCACATGACAGGAACGGAGGCCGCATGGTGATTGGATGGCTGCACGGCACTTGTAAACTGAACAGAATTATGTGGTTCATGTGGGCTATTGTTAAACCCTTTCCTAAACCCCACAGTCTCAAATGTGCATGATAGTACCACACTTAGATGAGCGCTCCAAAACACCCAAACAAATTAATGTAGACGAGAGCAGTAGTAAAAGGTTTAGGGCCCTTTTCCACTAGAGCGATTGCGATTGCTGAATCGCAAAATCGCAAATCGCTAGTGATTTTTAAATCGCTAGGGTTGTTACTTTATCATAGAAATCACGAGAAGTATTTTCCACTACAGTGATTCGATTTGGAAATCGCTAATCGCAAATCGCAATCGCTTGCTGGAGCGATTTTTACAATGATAATGCAATGCAATTGCAATGCAATGAAAATCGCAAATCGCAATCGCATAACAGAATTAATGAAAAATCGCAATCGCAATCACTGGCGTTTGTGATTTGTGATTGCGATTGCTAGTGGAAAAGGGCCCTTAAGGGCCCTTTTCCACCTGCAATCGCTAGCGTTCACGCTGAACGCTAGCGATTGCTGAATCGCAAAACCGGCGATTCCCCCGACGTTTGCGGCCGCGATTTTGCTATGCTATGCACTGCATAGCAAAATCGCGGCAATTATCGCTCCGCCGCGCGTTCGCGTTCCCGACAAAAGCGAATCGCGGTAGTGGAAATGACCTACCGCGATTCCTATGTTAAAAAGCAAACCGTAGCGATTGTAAAATCGCTAGCGGTTTGCGGTTTTGCGATTCAGCCAGCGCAAACGCGCTGGTGGAAAAGGGCCCTAAGTGTAGCTAGGATTTACTGATTGCGATTGTTAAAGTGATCATTAGGGGTAGGGGTGTACACTGCATATTGATTTGCTCTCAGTGTGGGAAGCATCACCCTGGGATAATACTGCTGACATCATTCTCACTGTGGCTAATCTCCAGATAGGAAAGGTTATTATTTTCTTCTCATCCGAGTTGTGATGTAGCACAAGCTTGATGTTTTTCACTATAATAGGAATTCTTTATGGCCACATTCATTATTGGAATCATTAGGTGGCCGAGTACTTGGGGGCTACAACTCTTGCAAGCAAAGCTTTATTACATTTTTGATTGCTGCTTTTTTAATATTGGCTACAGAGCACAGGCTGGAGAAAATCATTTTTCATTGAAGAACTTTATCTCATACAAATGCAACACAAGCATTAAAAACTGTCTGTAAATATTGGCAGCAGGCAGAGTGCAGGAAAACATAACTCCATCCACGCGTGGAGGTCCGATCTCTAAGTGCCTCACGCTACTTCCTGTTGAAACAGGAAGTAGTGTTAGACACTTAGAGATCGGAACCTCCAGCACGTGGTTGGAGATATGTGTTCCTGCCCACCGCCTGCTGACACTAATTCATGCAGCAGGGGAGTGTGTTGAGGGGAGAGCCAGAGGTTAGGGGGGGGCTGTCCCCCCTCCCCGCCCGATGTGTGGCCATGCTTTCCACTCATGCTGCGACCCCTGCTGCCCCACCAAAAGGCCCTGAGCGCCCCCACCCGTGGGTGCAGAGGTTGCAGCCCCTAATGTTATGCCACTGCTTAGACATTAGGCCAGTTTCATTAATGGGCGCTAGAACCTACTGAGGTGCCGCTTCAGGCTACACTTCAGTAATTTGGCATGTGTACAGCGGCCCCCAATCCCCAACCAATCTGCCAGCTCTACAGTATGGATATCTCTCCACTGCTGGTTGACACATTTGTGAGCTGCTTCCCACTGCGCACAGCGCCCACACAGTCATAGAGAGCTTGTAGCCATATGGTGGCGGCTGTGCATGCACACTACACAAACTTCATCAGAATCAGTAGCTAAGACAACATTTTCAAGGGGTGGGGAAAAAAGGGCAGGAGAAGCCATGCGGTGAGCATGCCATGCCGAAAAATGGGGGGGGGGAGGTTGGTTTAAGTGCCAGAAATGGGCATGGTCATGGACTAGGATGTGGGTGTGGTCGCGGGTGGAGCCAGATCTCCATGAACTTAGCAATGGTGGGACATTACACTAGGACTATGGTAGGGATGGAATTGTAAGCGCCTCTGACACAGGTGGCCTTGGGTTTAGGTAGTGACTGGGCCCCCCCATGGGTAGTGACAGGGACCCCCTAGGTGATGACAGCCTCAGGTGCCCACGGTTTTAGGTAGTGACAGCGACTCCCCATGTTTAGTGACTTGGATTCAGAATGGATGCAGAAAAACTGACTCCAATGAATGCCTATGGGAAAATCTGCATCAGAAAAACTGCGTTTAGTGGAAACAGGCCCATAGGCTTTCATTGGAGTCAGTTTTTCTGCATCCATTCTGCATCCAATCTGCGCGCAGTGGAAACAGGCCCTAATGTTTTCGTTTCTTATGTTACGGTGTGTTTTGTACTGTACCAGACAGACTAATTTTGTTGAATTTTTTTTCTTTTTCTAGAAACAATATCTGATTATCGGCTCTTTAATTTTAAGCTAATGTCTACCCAGATTTCATGCCAACCTTAAATGGTCATTATAGAATAGGACAATGTGCTACATTGTAAAACTATTTTCAGTTACTACAAATATTGTCTTTGATTATTTCCTGTACAATGGTTATATTTTAATAAAAATGTACTGGAAAAAAAAAAGAAAAAGAATCAGACAGCGACCAGTAAGAGCAGGCGCACGGTACCCCCGTAGACACCGTGCTACATATGAGCTTGGGAGGGTGGGGGGTGTCCGCCCAATTTTGCCTCTATGTGCAGACGCCCGTGGCCAAGACCCCCATTACCACAAGTCCTGGCTTTCGCTATTTTATCAGGTACCTCTAATACCAAATTACCTGGTTTACCCACAGGAGGTGTTCAGGGAGAGGCTGGCATTGTGCTCCAGCCAGTCATGTCCTGTCAGCTCAGAGCTGACACTACCCACCTACTTTCTGTGCTCCATGGGAGGCAGCAGAGGGAGGTGGTAGGGAGGGGCAGGTGATGGCTCTGTGCAGAGGACGGAACCCCCACTCTGCTGGCAGCTCTACAGTATGCTTTGTGCACAGATCTCTGGGTCATGTGACTGACTTTTCCAAAGGGAATTTCTGTAGAAGAGCTGCATCAAAGAATGTGTGTTTATTAATAGCATAGTCCCCTATTGACCTTTAATCACAAGGAAATAATCTGTGAGGGTGAACTAGGGGTTTATTTATCCCTCAGAATTTGACAGGATCATGTAGCCCTAGAGACATAGTTGGAAAAAGGTTTAAAATTCACCTGATGTCTATTTAATTCCCTAAAACTGTTCAATTCATTATGCTTTAACAAATTCATACAAATGCATAAAATATGTTAATAAATTTAGCCCGGAGCGAAGAATTTAATGGTCACCATAAGAAAACGTGTAAAGAACACGAGAAAAACAGCCACTTTTTTATTTTTCTGAATATTGTGGCATGAGGATTCAATGAGCTTTAAGATGACTACAAACCATTTCTCTTATTTGATTCTAATGAGCTGCCTTTATTGCAGGCCTCATTATCATTAGTAACACTTTTAAATTGCGCCTCATTTTTCACGTAACGTCCAAAAGCAACAAAAATCAAAGTTGTTCCACCAAAATTCCAATTAAGAAAAACAAACAGAAATCAGAACAAACAAACAAACTCCCCCTCCCTCCCCCCCCCCCCCCCCCCACACACACACACACACAATATTGTTATTATAATATGCATGTGTATTCCCGGAACTAAGCAGAAACAAGCCCCACTATTTGTAAATCAACAATTGTTTTGAAAATTACATGTTCCATTTATTTATATACCAGATTTCTCTATTCATATAAAGTGACCTGGGAGTTTTGGACCTATTTTTGTCTAAGCACAACACTGTTTGGACAGCGTTAAAGATACAGTAGGTTGTGTCTAGATAGGTCGTGCTACCACAAGGCACTGTAGGCACATGCCTACGGGCACCTGATGATGGAAAGGCGGCTCACTCCCCTCCCCGAGCACCAGTGCTGCTCGCATACCCCTTTTCAAAATATCCGATCCGGGTCGGATATCCTATTTCAACATTTTCCAATCCGGATCCGGATCGAATATCCGACCTCAGTATCTGGGTATCCGGCCGGATTCGGATATCTGGATAGAAAAACTGGAAGTGGCCTTTAAATTGCTTTAAAAACGTTTTTTTTTAGGGTAAATGAGGCATGTATCATCACTATTTTTTAAAGGGAAACACTCATTGATGATGTGGGGGCTTAAAATCCCCCCCCCCCCCTAAAAAATGGCTGTCAATTAACATCAGGCCTAGGTTCCCGACAGCGGCAGTGCAGCCCAAATTGTGTCCAAAGTCCAACCGCACAACTGGGACAAGGTAGTTTTCAGCCAAGACACCTCCAAAAAATTACGCAGCAATTGTGTTTTTTTGTTAAATATACGTGGTATCCATGGCCTATGGCACCCTGGCGGTGGGAGCTGCACAGGCAGCAGGAGCAGGGCAATGTAGCAGCAGCAGGTGTAACGTGGCAATTGGCACTTGTCACGTGGCACTTGGCACACACAGACACATAGCAGCTGCCTGCAGCACACACTCTGACTTTCACACAATGACATCAAGCTAATTAATGAATTAACAATAGTGTAGTGATAGTGAAGGGGTTAATCACTGAACAGCTTTAGGTTTATCACTGTGTACAGCACTTGGTAGGCCAGCAGGCCTGCAGCACACACTCTGACTGTCACACAATGACATCAAGCTAATTAATGATTTAACAATGGTGTGGTGATAGTGAAGGGATTAATCACTGAACAGCTTTAGGTTTATCACTGTGTACAGCACTTGCTAGGCCAGCAGCACTGGAGCATGTCTCTCAGTGAACATTCACAAAGCAAGGACAACATGTCTCATCATGGCAGCCCTCCTTATTATACAGGGGGCTGGCTAGGGTTCCTTTCTGTGATTTTTGTGTCAGGGCTTCTGCTGGGAACCCTCTGATTGGCTCCAGGACGTCATCTCCTTAGTTACAGTACTCGGATCCGGATATCCACCGGACATCCCGGATATCCGGGTATGCGACCAAATATCCGCAGATAGCTATCCGGATTTGGGCCCAGGTATCCGGAATCTGAATCCGGTCGGATAGCTGAAAAAAGGTCGGATATCTGGGTTACCCGGATATCCGGAATCTAGATGAGCAGCACTGCCGAGCACCTCCCTCCTTCCATACACAGAGTCCAAACAAGAGTGTAAATAAGAAGATACTCACCCAGCTCTCGCCATTTCACTGACAAGATCTCCCTTCATTTGGGAACACACCACTAGCTACTTAATACTGAGGGTACCTCTGGCTACCTGATGCTAAGGGACACCTGTAGCTATGTATGATAGGTAAGTTATAAGTGACAGCAGAGACAGCCAGCACACTTGCTAAGCAGTTTGGCTGGGGCTTGTAGGTTCATGGAAGGCGAAGTCTACGGTGCGAGGAAATCTCTGTCTATAGGGTCCTGTGATGTAAAACCAGCCTGCATGTGGCACAGTGCCGAGCGACATCTAGAGATGGCCCGAACAGTTTGCCGTTTGCTTTTGATGCAATTTTTTTTCAAAACAAATTTGCATTCACAGTTTTCCTATAGACTTTAATGGAAGGTGAATGGCTGCCAATTTTAACGGTTAATAGCAAAGCCCCCTTATATGCTAGAAACACCAAATTTGCAGGGTATATGGAGGGGGCAGTGGGTACAAAAGAAAAAAAAAGATTTTTCAAAAAGACCTTATAGTCTAATCGATTTTAAAGTTTTATATGAAAAAAGTATACATTAAATGCAGTAAATGACAGATAGTGTAGCAAACCTAACGGTAGTGTACATTTATGTATATCAAATGAAAGAGCAATGAACTTCATGACGGGGTTTAAAAGGTCAAAGAAAACATCTATAAGATAATATTCCAATGGTACAGTACTCCTGACCGATTGAATATCTATTAGCCGTAGCCATAGGTATTAGGCAGTTGTTTGTGGAACTGTGGGGAGAAGGGCTCTCAGTCTCTGGAACATATATTCTGGTTCTGTTCTAAAACTCAGCCCTTCTACTCTAAAGTATCGACACTCATCTCACAGGTCATTCGTAAAGCTATCCCACAAGATTATTGGGTATACGTTTTGGGTAAACTTTGCTTTTATCTTAAAAAAAAAAAAAAAAACTAAAAATGTTGAATCACATATTCACTTCAGCTAGAATTACTATTGCAACTACCGTATATTCCGGCGTATAAGACGACTGGGCGTATAAGACGACCACCCAATTTTTACAGTTAAAATATAGAGTTTGGGATATACTCGCCGTATAAGACTACCCCTCTTCCAACGCACACCACATTAAAATAAAAAAACAGATACTGGTGCTGTACTGTACTGTATGTGTTACCCAGTATATAGTCAAATGACTGGTTGGATTGGTTAACTCTCCCTCTCCCTAAGTGGATTGGCCAGCTCTCCTTGTCTGTTTATCAGAGCGGTATGGAAGAATAGATCCCGCTGTGCCCATAAAACATGCCAATTTCACCTATCTGGCCCGCCCTTGTATCCTATTTACCTCCTTCTCTGCCTCTCAGATATTGCATATGTGCGCCTGCACCGCTTCACTACAGTCCTCAGCAGTGAGATCTGAGAGGCAGTAACAGGATAGGGTGTATCACCCAGCATCAATGACACCCGGCGTATAAGACAACCCCCAACTTTTCAGAAGATTTTCAAGTGTTACAAAGTAGTCTTATATGCAGGAATATACAGTAAGTGAAAAAGCTTGATCCTGCCATCAATAGTACGTTGTCAATAAAATTGGGTATGTTAATACTATGGAGCATATAACATCTTGGTACAAAAACGAGAGATGCGATTTCAAAAGATTTGGGAAAACTGGAATATTAATTAAGAACTATCTTTGAATAACCAGTCTGACTGCTGGACTACTATGCGTTATTCTAGGAGCAGGCTGTATAGCATACAAATAAGTTACAACTACAGGTCTCTGAATTCTGAAGTATTATGCATCAAAATTATTATATGACGAAAAAATGCTAGTATGATGAAGGAACATTCACTCGTTTATCCAGAGTTACAGAGTACCCAGAAATCTATGGTGAGCTAGAACTCCTAGGACTGTGTAAGGGGCTACAAAGGATCAAAAAGCTCTCTTACTAAAATACTACACAAAACAAAAGTTTGCCTTCTTGAAACAGAAGGTATTTATCCAGATTGGAGTGAGCCTATGATGTCTCCCACAATGCATCACTGCTGAATATGCAAATCGTCCTTTGTTGTCCCTGAAGATGCCTTTTTAACAATTTAGCTTGTTGCTTTTATAAAGCAGTAACTTTTTAATTACTTATACCATTTTAGAGATATATATATATCTTTTTTCTTTTATTTTTTTCAGTACAATCTAGGCTTTCTTTGTGTAATATTTTCCCCCCAAACTATTTTATTTTATAGTCATTTTATGGGGAAAAATTAGGCATAAATACCATTTTTTTTTTCATTTTTCACACTTGCCTATTTTCACGAGACCACAGTTATAAAACACATTATAATGAATGATTTGGCCCTTCCCAGTTAAAATTATACACCATATATATTTTACTTCTAGCTGAGCATGTGGCACACCACTACTCCTAGCCTGCGTGTCTGTGTTGATCAAATGCCTTCACTACACTAGGGAGACAGCTCAGGGGCCATACAGATGTACAGATGCATCGCTAGACAATGGCAGAGCATTACATCTGTAGATCACTGGGGCTCGAAACTTTTACCTAAGCGATCGCATCCTATCGCTACAGGCAGCAGTCATTAAATGTTTATAAACAGTTATAGGTATTGCTGGGGTTAACAATGGGTTAATAGGCTAGGCTGGGGTTCAAACTTGACTGGGGATTAAAAAAAAAAAAAAAAGAAAGAACTTTTTATTTTATTGAGACCATGCCACTTTACATTTTTTTGCAACTTTTAAAACTTTTTTTGCCCAACTTTATTGAATGATTGTTGCTATTTACTAGCAACTCTCATTCACAGGACTGTGCACGTGCGTGAGCATGCACGATCACAGGCAGGAGCATGCACAATCACAGGCAGGAGCATGCACGACCACAGGCAGGAGCATGCACGATCACAGGCAGGAGCATGCACAATCACAGGCAGGAGCATGCACGACCACAGGCAGGAGCATGTACGATCACAGGCAGGAGCGCACTCGATCACGTGCAAGCAAAGTGGCGATTTTTAAAGCAGGATGCAGATTCTACGTCCTAAAACATACAGCAGCACTAATTAGGATGTAGAATCTACGTCCTGAAATGAGGAGTTCTTAAACTGTAATTTTTCTGGGCTTAAAAAACATTTTTCCTTTACATTGACAATGGCATGTATGGGGCCTTTGCCATTAACCGCTAAAGTTGGTGCGAAAATTGCGAAATGTTGCAAATTCAAAGTTCCTGATTATGTTTACAAGCAACATTAATTAAGATTTTTCCCGAAAATTTGCATTGCGATTATCAATGTTAGATAGTTATGCTCTTTGATGTTTATTCCAACTATGGTAAATACTGTGTGGATCATTTCTTCTGCTTATGCACTTTACTGCAGTTTAGTAAATGTACTCCTAAGTGTGTATGTAGAGTAAATGTGATTGTTTTACATCACAACATTATTATACTTAAAAAAAAAAACAACAACACTTTTGTGCATTCATATTAAATTCCTCCATTGTCACTCCTCGTGTTCACACGCATACCATACAGAAATTAGTTGATTTTATCCTCAAAAGCAAGAAAAAAATAAGATGAATAAAACACTTTAGAAATACAAACGGCTTCCCCATTCCTTACAAAAAAAAAAGTAGAAAATGTACACGAGCTCTGTAAATAAACACTGTCCCCATTCTGTTCACAGAAGGTCAGAAAACGGATGTGGGTTGAAGCTTTACAATTATTGTATATAGCGTGAGAAATATGCTGAGACCACAGGGGCGACCTCATAGGCTAAGAGCTCTCCAAATATTTGTGTTGTATGTGACTAACCAAGAGAATTGGACACCGAGTTTAACGTCCGAAGACACAGACCCGACGCGGTGAACCCTAGGATGAATATCCCCCAGATGTGAGACTATAGGGGACTCCATCTCTCAATCTACACGCCGTGTGTGTATACAATGAATGTAGAAGAATGATAACATATTTTCCTGCACGTTTTTGGATTAGTGACCTGAAACCAATGTTTTATTGTATGAAATATGACATTATTTGAACAGAGGCAGATTTAAAAGCTGCTGTTTCAACAAATACCAGACATTCTTGCTTTTGCAGTATCTTAAAGAGGAACTGTATCCAAGGATTGAGCTTCATCCCAATCAGTAGCTAACACCCCCTTTTGCCATGAGAAAGCTTTAACTTTTTTTTTTTTTTTAGGGAGGTCTGTATGGCTGATATTGTGGTGAAACCCCTCCCACAGTGTGATGTCAGCGCCTAAGTCCTGACAGTTTCCTGTCTGTGCACCTTGTTGCATTGTGGGAAATAACGTCTGTTTCCAACTGCCATGCAACCTGTATCTCCCTTCAGTGTTCATATTTATATCTATAAAAACACCAACTTTTTAGCCTACCGCATAGTTAGTGTGGTTATAGATAATGGCAGTTGGTACTGTCTGTTTTTTTTTATGTCTGCCAGTAGTAAAGATTATTACGTGCAGGCTGATTGTGGATCAAACTTTCATATTCTCTTTAAAATAACTGTTAAGCATTTTACAAATTTGAAAAGTACCTAAAAGGAGGTGAAAAAGTACAAACGTACAACTTTGTGAGGGTTTCCTTGCTTGCTGGTGGTTTAAAAGACTTTTTAAGACAAAAGAAAGTATTACCTTATTAGTTGTCACATACAAACAACTATGAATTGTTAGGGGGTGTGGTCATAGATAATGGCAATTGGTGCTGTCTAGTTTTTTTCATATCTGCCAGTAGTAAAGATGATGACATGCAGACTAACTGTGGATCAAACAATATGAACAAATTACATGGCGAATATCAATCATTTATTGATCTCTGTTCTATTTTTTAACTAACTACATTTATAGAAAGCACTGTAGTATACTAGTAAGTTGTTTTGAAGTGACGTGGATCACATCAAAAAGGACTCAATGGTTTTTTAGTCTTTCTTCCATATACAAAAAAAAGACACGCTCCCAACTATAATACTACGGACTATTTTTTAACTACTCACTTTGCAGTGTATTGATTCCCCCCCCCCCCCCCCCCTTTTCGCTCAAGTTCCTCTTTAAGTGATGCAACTCGAAGTTTTTTTTATTTATATTTTTTTTCTTCAATAACTTGAAATCTGTTCTTTTCGTATGTTAACGTGGAGTGGTTGTCAAATCTGTGAAATTAAAATGTAAATTCATCAAGCCCCAGCTTTCAAAAATGTGTTTGTGGAAGATAGAACTAACTAATGATCCCTCCTGGAATTCAGCGCAAAGTATCTCCAGTCAGTCATCATACAACAAGAAAATATAAACTCTATTAAGCGTCATTGGGTTTAGCATCCAGTAGGAATAACAATTTGTATTTTTTTTTTTTTGTCGTTACAAAGTTATTAGCTGCTGAGGTTTTTAATGCTAAATTGCTGGCTGATTCGAGCACGTAATAGAAAAACACCAAGATATTTGGGCGCCCAAGAAAGCCGTCAGTAGAATATAGTTATAACAAAATTATTTTGAGTGTTTCCTTGCTTGCTGGTGGTATAAAAGGCATTTTATGACAAGAGAAAAAATATCACCTAGGAAAAAGCTCAGGAAAAAATTTAATTGCATATGGGCCCGGCCCCTGGTCATACAATGCCTTTTTAAACCAACAGCAAGCAAGAATATGCTGTACTTTTTTTTTAATCAATCATTTTCAAAGATATAACTTTTTCAAAGATTATAACATTTTGTATAGCAAATATAATAGAAAATACAATAGGCAGGTTCTTACTGTATTTTTTTGGACTATAAGACTCACTTTTTCTGCCCCAAAAGTGGGGGGAAATGTCACTGCGTCTTATCGTCCAAATGCAGGGAGTTCCTGACTTATGAATGCCTGCCAATACCAACCTCCAACCCGCCGCAATGGCGGGGACTCCTTGTGCTGTGCCCATGCAGAGGAGGACACAGGGTGACAAACGGAGGACACAGGGGGACAAATGGAGGACACAGGGGGACACAAAGGGCTCGATTCACAAAGCGGTGATAACTCAGTTATCACGCCTAAAAGACTTTAGGCGTGATAACCTTTGCACCAGCAAAGTTATCACCGCTTTGTGCTCTAACTCGCGCGAAGTTTCCGCGCGTACGCGCGTACGTGCGCGCGCAAAGTCCCATAGGGCTAAATGGGAGCTTCGCGCGAAGCGGGGGCCGCTGCGCGCGCGTGCACGGTTGCACGCGCAAAACTTTGCGCGCGGAAAATTCGCGCGAGTTTCTTCTTATCATGCCTAAACTGAGTTTAGGCGTGATAAAGGGGTTTTCACCAGTGTGCTAACTGTTAGCACCGCTTTGTGAATCAGGCCCCAAGTGGCATAGAGAAGGACACAAGGAGGACAGAGGCACACACGTGGAGGGCACAGGAGGACACAGGGAGACACAAGGGGTACAAGGGAGAATGAGGTACAAAGGGGGTATAATCAACAAGATGCCCCTTCACCATGGATGCACCAGGTTTAGTACTTATTTTTTCCCTGGTTTTTGTCCTCTAAACCTAGGTGCGCTTTACGGACAGGAGCGTCTTATAGTCCAAAAAATATGGTATATATGTAGAAAATACGAACATAAATGAGACCAGTTATATAAGACAATAAAGAACCTTGTCGTAGTTTGTAACAATAAAGTAAACAAACAAGGATGATGGACTAAACATGTCAATTGAAAATCTAGATATAAAACTTATTAGAAAAAGAGAACAATTTAGCGAGATTGGCCATGTCAGCTCTCATTCATTGTCATGACCACTTAGGGTTGAATGAGAAAAGATCTGCTTTTCCCGCAACAAAAATAAGCAATCAGCGACACAGAGATTAAAATATGAACAAAAAACCAAAACAAAAAGAAGGTGGCCTGAAAATACTAATACTGTACTTTTGATAGTACAGTTGTTTTAAAGAGAAGATAAAAATTATCTCCTAGGAGATAACTGAGGAGAAAAAGTTAATTGCATACTTGGTTCTGTTGCTATATAATGACTGTGAGCATGTAATGAATTTCTGTGAAAGTGTGGAATGCCAGCACCACTAATGCGAGAGAATGTATTTCTCAGCTTCGTGATTGGTGTTGGAATTACAATGCTTTTCACGTGTAGTTCTGTTCTTTTCAAGGCACAAGCTGTAATTAGATCGTTGACTGACGAGCTGCTCCATGGCAAGGTGTGAGCGGCCTCCTCATTGTTTCATTAGCAGCTAAGCAGGTATAAGGTCTGCAATTGATTCTGAGCATGAAAAACGCATTTGGAAGTTGTTGCTGTGAACTGTCAATAGGAGGTCCAAAGAGCCGCAGGCAAAACACCCTCTTTAGGCTTAGAAAACAAAACAAGCGCATTAGAAATACAGAGTAAACATGAGAAGTAGTCAAAACAACATTAGTTTGGAACATTCTTAAAACTAACAAATTAAATGATATTCTTCACAACATCAAAAGTCATGGACAACTGGCATAAAATAACTATGCTGGATGTTCACAGTGTTCTTTCCATGGTGAACACAAAACTACTTTAACAGCATCTAACCAAGAGAGGAACTCTCTCCAGGAGGTAGCTGTCTAGAGCCTCTAACCAAGAGAGGAAATCTCTCCAGGAGGTAGCTGTCTAGAGCTTCTAACCAAGAGAGGAACTCTCTCCAGGAGGTAGCTGTCTAGGAAAGAGAAGACTTGAAAGACTTTCATAGTCAAGTATGCCTAATACTCTTCAAGAATAGGCACATTAACCAATTACAGACCACCCACTCTGGACCAGAGCCTTGTTTTAGGGTGGCCATTCTGTGATCACTGTGACTGGCTCGCTGTGAAGTTTGCCGCCCCTGTGATAGTTAGATGGATATTTATTACAATCTCACCTCAGCCTGGTTCCAGCGGTGTATCTGCAGCTTTGGGAGCCAGCGCAGGTGGGCGATCAACTCTTGGAGTGCAGATGGCATCTCTGAAAGTCCCAAATGCTTGCATGGACTGGTTTCCTCCATTGTTGTGAGGCAAAGTGAGTGTGTTAAACCAGAGATTGATTGACTATTGCTTACACTTAATTACTAGTGGGCAGACTGTGCGTTCCTAGCTATGTGGGTGGCTCCTGCTCATTGGCTGAGGGAAGTATTTCATCCAGTAAATCTGATCAGATAGTTGCCTGTGATAGCGTTAAGTTGCTAGAGCTAGCTGCTGAGTATACCAATGTATATCTTGCCGGTTAACTTGCTTGTTATCTGGCTATTTTAATTGCTGCCTGGACCAAACTACTGCTAGCTTTGACCAATTTTTATTGCCTCCCTTGTACCTGATAAATTGTGTATGACCTTGGCTTGCTGAGGATATTGGGAAAAATTGGCAGCACTCCTGATCAGGCTGCATCTGAAATGACTACCAACAGAGGCGTGCCGAGCCCCCTAGAGGCAAATACACACCTTGTATTCAAAAG
The DNA here is from genome assembly GCF_040937935.1 of Hyperolius riggenbachi. Classification (NCBI taxonomy): domain Eukaryota; kingdom Metazoa; phylum Chordata; class Amphibia; order Anura; family Hyperoliidae; genus Hyperolius; species Hyperolius riggenbachi. The sequence goes on from NC_090646.1 coordinate 66,216,471, forward strand.
AGATGCAAACTATGCATTAAAATCTAAACTCAGAATAAATACAAACTTGAAATAACAAATCGGTGCAGCTAGCCATATGTAAACTTACATTTCTATACAGCAGGTGAAGGTGGTAGCGCTTCCCAAGACAGGCTGCATCTGATTGACCAGCAGCATGGATGTGCAGAGCCTAATTATAGACAGGTTACACAACCTGCATTCAAAGCAGATGCAACAAAATGGAGGATAATGTTTTTCATATGTATTTGGCTGTTTCAGCCTTAGTAAGTTCTGTTGGTGCTCAAGTCTTCCCGGCCTCAGTCTCTATACTTTGCACACTAAAGTCCTGGGGTAACCTGTAGTCGGGTAGATGCAAATTGTCTCCTGTTCAAGCGAGGGGTTGGCTTTAGGTGAAGAGCACATTGTCAGATTCGGCCATAAGGACTGAAGGGAGATTAGAGATCTGCCAGTCATTACAATATTAAAAGATTGATATCTTGATGATTTCAAACATATAAAACATGTTTGGCTTCATCTGTCTCCTGTGATCACAGCATTTGAGGCTTTTTTGTATTCAGTCACTGTAATGCAACAACAGAGAAAATCAGCATCGTATGCAAACATTTTGAGATGGGAAATGTGATGTGGTTGTGAGACTGACAAGATTACGGGGATGAGATCTTTTTCCCTCACTGTCCCTTGAGTCCGTTAAACATTCTTTGCAGCTGTGTTTGCAGTTCAAATAAAAACATTCTCATATCAGAAACGCAATAATTTACTAAATGAGAGAGACACAATTAAAGGCTTATTTCTTTTAAAGTGAGCTGCTTCACTCTATTTTACATGTTAATTTAAAAATATAATTCTGCATTGCCTGCGCATGGTTTAGCCTAGTGTTAAGCACGAATTCAGCATAATCGTAATTTTGCATCGTAAACCGCAATATTGCAATCATAATCGGTGACCATAATTTAGCGTAATTTAGCCCCATACATGCTATCATCACCAAAGTTGCTATGTATGTTAAGAGGAATAGCAGGAACAAGTAATAAAAAAAGTAGTAACAAAAAAGGTGTTTAACCCATTCAGGTTCCGTCGTTTTCACGTGAGAAATGTTCACCTCCCATTCATTAGCCTAGAACTTTATCACTACTTATCACAATGCACTGATCTATATCTTGTTTTTTCTGCCACCAATTAGGCTTTCTTTGGGGGGTACATTTTGCTAAGAGCCACTTTACTGTCAATGCATTTTAACAGGAAGAACAAGAAAAAAATGGAAAAATTCATTATTTCTCAGTTTTTAGCCATTATAGTTTTAAAATAATACATGCCTCCATAATTAAAACTCACGTATTGTATTTGCCCATATGTCCCGGTTATTACACCGTTAAAATTATGTCCCTATCACAATGTATGGCGACAATATTTTATTTGGAAATAAAGGTGCATTTTTTCCATTTTGCATCTATCACTATTTACAAGTTTAAAATAAAAAAAATATAGAAATATTTCATCTTTACATTGATATTTAAAAAGTTTAGACCCTTAGGTAAATATTTACATGTTTTTTTTTTTATTGTAATGGTTATTTTTTATAGTAAACATTTTATTTGGGTAGTTTTGGGAGGGTGGGAGGTAAACAATAGATTTATAATGTAAATGTGTCTTAATTTGTATTTTTTTTCTTACAGGTGTAGTATTACTTTTTGGCCACAAGATGGCGGCCATGAGTTTGTTTACATGACGTCACTCTAAGCGTAACACACGCTTAGAGTGACTCATCGGAGAGGGAACGGCCAGAAAAGGCGCAGCTTCCGAGAGAAGCCGCTTTTTCAGCCCGGGAGAGGAATCAATGATCGGGCACCATAGCCCGATACATTGATTCCCTGGCTACCGAATCTGCGGCCGGGAGTGCACGTGCGTGATCGGCCGCGGGAGCACGCGGTAGCGCGCATGGTTCCTGGACGTAGAAACTACGTCCAGGAACCAAAATAGGTTAAACTCAGTAAGATGACATTTTGCAGAATTAAAAAAAAACATTTTTCCTTTGAATTTTAAAATTTTCTTAGGTCTTTTTTAATTTTTTTGTTTGTTCCTACTTTTTCCCTTAACATACATAACAATTTTATCGACTATAGCATATTCGGGAGGGCTTTGCTATTAATGCATTATTATGCAAAATTATAAATAGATTGCGCAGAATCGATTGAATTTCCAAATCCTAAACTTGTGTTGCCATAATTGTGAAATTTTATGCAAAATGTGCCTAATCATAATTAGCAGATTAGGTTCATTACTAGTTCGCCCCTTAAAGCGAATCCAGCAGCATTTTTAGCATCTCTATAGCACATTAAAAACGAATGCCGAATTAAAAAAATTCTACCTCTTCTTTTTACATTCAAATGTTTATTAGAAGTTTTTATTACCCTATTTCTGTGGCCTGCCATCCACAGAGCAGGCAGATAAGGACTGCTGTAATTAGCAGTAGCAATGAGCAAGCAAAAGCTTTCATCAGGGAAGAGGGGGAGGACATTACACTGTACTTCAGTGTAGAGAAGTCACACTTGATTACATTGACACCTTCCCCTGCATATATAAGAGTGGAGGGGGTGGGGGTGGCAGCTTCTGCAGCTACTAAAAACCAGGATAAACTGCAGAAAAAAAATCTTCTTGGATCCCTTGAAAGAGGCCAAAAGGAACTGAACCTAAAATGATAACTAAATTTGTTGAGAAATATGGTAGTTAGTGACTTTTTTTGAAGTTACTAGTTTCCTGGTCGTGGCTAATTCAAAGAAATGTAAAAGCTCAGAATGAGCACAGGGCCAGTAAACTGATATTTCCAGACCCATTGCTACCGCGTGTGTTTATCTTGTCAGGAACAGTGTATCAAGCAGCCTCTTACACTAGTCTTTGGCTAATGTTATTGAACACAGTGAAGGAGACAGGAGGAAAGAACACATTGACAGAGAAAACAGCTGTGACTAGAGAAGGATGTTTGAGTTTTCCCAGAGGACTCTTAAACAGACTCTTAATAGAGTAATGATGATGACAGTTCACTAGATGAAGTCAGCAGGAAGTAGAGCAATGCTGACTCAGGACACTAGGGGTAGACATTAAAAAGAAAATGCAGTTATCGGTGGGATATATACTGTATGTGTGTGCATTTTCTACACACACACAATATGGAACTTTGGTTATTTTTTTTATTGACTTACCTTTTTAGTCTACAATTACATAGCCCCAAACTGTCCCTATTTTGGGGAGGGACAATGTTTCTGTCTCTCCTTCTACTTCATTTGTCCCTCTTTTAACCACTTCAGCCCTCAGTCATTTTCACTTTATACATCCGAGCAATGTTCACATCCCATTAATTAGCCTATAACTTTATCACTACTTATCACAATGAACTGATCTATATCTTGTTTTTTCCACCACCAATTAGGCTTTCTTTGGGTGGTACATTTTTCAAAGCGCTACCTTACTGTAAATGCATTTTAACAGTAAGTATAAGAAAATAACTGAAACAAATTCATTATTTCTCAGGTTTCTGCCATTATAGTTTTAAAATAATACATGTGTAATGGATAGCGGAGATGCCGCCGCGGAGACAAGCGGCATGGCGGCTATCTCCGCGTATCAGCCGGCGGCTTCGGCCGCGCAGTTACATGTTGGTGCTCTGCCTGGTCCTTCTATTGCACATAGATTGAGGGCTATGCGCGCGCGCGCCAGGCAACAGGACCTTTATGCGAATAGAAGGGGAGTCAGCTGATCTGCTAGGTCAGCTGACTCCAAACGCTATCTCGGATTGGCAGAGTGACTGGGGCAGCGCTGCGGAGCTGCTATGTATATATAGTGGTAGTTTATCAGTTGCTCCGTGTCTGCTGTTGCGAATGCTAACGTGTGAGCGCTCAGACCTAGTCAGATCCCAAAGTGTGCTAGAACCAGCCGGAGCTGGGGATCCACACTTAGCCAGATTCTGTTGATAGCTTAAAGTACTAATTCATTGTATTATCTGTTATGACCTTCTGCTTCCATTGACTATTCTCCTGCTTACTGACTCTGTACCTCTGCTCATCTGATTCATGTTGCCGACCCTGCCTGGACCTAACACTGAATCAGTCTTCTGTCTTTGTACCTTATCTGCCCGTACGTTGCCTACTCTGCTTGTCTGACCTTTCTTGCCTCACCAGTGGGCCTAGCCACTGGCGAGGGATCTGTGGCTTTTGACCTGCTCCTCAGGTGAAGCCCAGCTGCAGCACTGTCAGTAACAACTGCTCCTCAGGTGTCCCTTGGCTGCAGTGTAGTCTTAATCACCTGCTGCTCAGGTGGTCATTGCTCGCAGCACAGTCTGTAACACCTGCTCCTCAGGTGTCCACTAGCTGCAGTATAGTCCTTATCACCTGCCCCTCAGGTGAATATCCTTTGTAGCACTGTCTGTAACACCTGCTCCTCAGGTGTCCACTGGCTGCAGTATTGTCTGAATCACCCGCTCCTCGGGAGACTTCCTATTCGTCATTACTGTTGCACTAAACATTACCTCACATTGGTAGTCCTGTGTCTGGCTATACCAGCATTATTGGTGATTCTGCAGATCACCACATAATCAGGTATAGCATCTGTATTATTGGTGATACTGCAGATCACAAAAAATCAGAAAATCTGTGTAGCTGACACCAATCGTTACAACATGCCTCCATAATTAAAACCCACGTATTGTATTTGCCCATTTGTCCCGGTTATTACACCGTTTAAATGATGTCCCTATCACAATGTATGGCGACAATATTTTATTTGAAAATAAAAGTCCATTTTTTTTCCGTTTTGCACCCATCACTATTTACAAGCTCATAATAAAAAAAAAATAGAAATATTTCATCTTTACATAGATATTTAAAACGTTTAGCCCCTTAGGTAAATATTTATGTGTTTTTTTTTGTTGTAATATTTTTTTTTTGTTTTTATTATTAAACATTTTATTAGGGTATTTTTTGGGAGGGTGGGATGTAAATAGTAATTTTTTTTATGTAAATATATGTTTTTTTTTTTTATGTAGATGTATTTTTACTTTTTGGCCACAAGATGGCAACCTTAGGTTTGTTTAAATGACGTCACTCTAAGTGTAACATGTATGCTTAGAGGGATGTAGGGGGACGTAGGAGGCAGAAAAAGCAAGGCTTCCGAGAGAAGCTGTCGCTTTTTCTGTGGGGGAGAGGAATCAGTGATCCGGGAGCACGCATGCACGAGCGTGATGGGCCGCGGGAGCGCACATGGCCTCCTGGACGTAGCTCTATGTCCAGGAGGACAAAGTGGTTAAGACTGATCTACAGATGTAAGTAAATATATTTATTTTTCTACTGCAAAAAAAATTGTCTAAAAATGTGTAAAGTGGACTTCAACTGCAAATTCCAAAATTAAAAAGAACTAATGACACTTACTATGACTGTCCCCTCTCTTATTTTTACCTATTACAACAACAGCTGACTATCTTATTAAAGCAAACCTGAAGCGAAATTAAACTTAGGAGATAATGAATTGTATGTGTAGTGCAGTTAAGGAATAGAACAATAGTATCAAAGAAATTAAAGGGGCACTACAGCGAAAAATTATAAAATTTAAAATATGTGCAAACATATACAAATAAGAAATACACTTTTTCCAGAGTAAAATGAGCCATAAATTACTTTTCTCCCATGTTGCTGTCACTTACAGTAGGTAGTAGAAATCTGACAGAAGTGACAGGTTTTGGACTAGTCCATCTCTTTATAGGGGATTCTCAGGGATATATTTATTTTCAAAAGCACTTAGTGAATGGCAGTTGCTCTGTCCAACTGCCAAAAAACTGTGCAGCGAGCAGGGAGGCTGGCCAGCATCATTGTTTAAATCCTTTTTAGGGAATATCTTTATAAAGAATAAAAGCCTTGCAGGGTATCCCCTATGAAGAGATGGGCTCGTCCAAAACCTGTCACTTCTGTCAGATTTCTACTGCCTACTGTAAGTGACAGCAACATAGGAGAAAAGTAATTTATGGCTCATTTTACTCTGGAAAAAGCGTACTTCTTATTTGTATATGTTTGCACATATTTTAAATTTTATAATGTTTCGCTGTAGTGCCCCTTTAAGTATCATGTTTTCCAGTACAGGAGGAGTTAAAAGAAACCTTAAAGGGGCACTATGGTGTAAAAATTCTAAAATGTAAAATATGTGCAAACATAGACTAATAAGTAAGTTTTTTCCAGAGTCAAATGAGCCACAAATTACTTTTCTCCTATGTTGCTGTCACTTACAGTAGGTAGTAGAAATCTGACAGAAGTGACAGGTTTTGGACTAGTCTATCCCTTCATAGGGGATTCTCAGCAAGGCTTTTATTCTTTATAAAGATATTCCAGTACTTACGTATTATACCCTCCAGCACATTTGGGAGCCTCCTGTTAAAAATATATTTACTTCTCTTGCAAGATTGAACCATCTTTAGGAAGCTGAATGTCTTGGCTTTCATTTGCACCAGGTTCCAAGTCGGTATGACACACCGTTCCCGAATTAGTAGGTTTTGAAGGAGAGCTATCCACTGCATTTGGCTGTCGCTGTTACCATTAGAAGCCTTCGGTCTCTTTGGTGGGCGGCCGATATCTTTAAAGAGGAACTCCAGTGAAAATAATGTAATAAAAAAAGTGCTTCATTTTTACCATAATTATGTATAAATGATTTAGTCAGTGTTTGCTCATTGTAAAATCTTTCCTCTCCCAGATTCACATTCTGACATGTATTACATGGTGACATTGTTACTGTGGGCATGTTATGTAGCTGTTTCTAGCTGTTCTGGCTGTTAGACAGCTCTAAACAGCCATGTCCTGTCTGTGAACATTGTTACATTGTGGCAGTTTGCCAGGAGTACCGCGGTATTCAGAGCCTCTAGTGGGAGTGGTTTCAGCACAAAATCAGTCACACAGCGCCCCCTGATGGTCTGTTTGTGAAAATCATTCTATTTCTCATGTAAAAGGGGGTATCAGCTACTGATTGGGATAAAGTTCAATTCTTGGTTGGAGTTTCTCTTTAATGCCTAGTGCCAGGCAGGTTAATAACTGATGAACTCCGGCTCCTGTTTATCATCCCGTCTTGTCCTCAGACTTGTTGACTCCAGCTCCTCCTGTATCCCACCCCTGTTGTATCATGTGCTCTGCTCTGTTCCGCGTAGGGTTGCCATGCAGAAAGGGGTTCTGTTTCTGCAAGTATATTACCTGCCCAGGCCCCTGGAAACAGATCTTATGACTACACTCCGCAGTTTCTGAGTTGTTGCTGCCAGGGCCACTGTGATTTGTTTCTGCAGGCAAGAAGGGGCCAGCCTCCATCTCCCCAATATAGAGATCAGAGGCTTCTAATAGTAACAGCGACAGCCAAGTGTAGGGGGTACCACTCCTTCAGCACCCACTTATTCAGAAACCGTGTGTCATACCGACTTGGGACCTGGTACAAATGAAAGGCAAGACGTTCAGCTTTCTACAGATGGTTCAACCTTTTATGAAAAGTAAATATATTTTTAACAGAAGGCTCCCAAATGTGCTGGACAGTATAATACGTAAGTACTGATATCTATATATATAAAATCGTATGTGTGTATGTGTGTGTGTGTGTGTGTATGTATGTATGTATATATGTGCAGCGATCACGTGAAAATGGCTTGACCGATTTCAACGAAACTTGGTGCACAGATCCCTTACTACCTGGGATGATATGTTCTGGGGGTCTCGCGGCCCCCCTGCACACGTGGACGAAGCTACACACAGCCAATCAGATTTCACCCATTCAAGTCAATGGAAAAAATGTAAAAGGCTGCCATTCTCACAGTAAACAAGCCAGAGTCCCCACACTTGACACAGTTGGTCACTGGGTGACCGAGGTTACAAATCCATGAAAAGTGGTCGGAGCATAAAACAGCCAATCAAATTTCAGCCATTCATTTTAAATGGGAAAATGTAAACTGCAACCATTCTTAGACTGTTAATCGCAGGGTTCTCAAACTTGCCACAGTTGGTCACTGGGTGAATGCGATTAAGATTCAAGAAAGTGGGTGGAGCCTACAACAGCCAATCAAAATTCACCTATTGATTTTCAAGGGGAATATTTAAACTGCTGCCATTCTTACAACTGTTAATGGCAGAGGCTTCAAACTTGCTACAGTCGGTCTTTGGGTGACTGGGGTCAAAATTCACAAAAGGGGTCAGACCACAAACAGCCAATCAGATTTCCTTGGTGGACAAACTGCTTCTATTTACACATTTTTGATGCCAGGAATCTGAAAGCTCACAAACTTGGTCATTGAGTGACTGTGTGTCCAGGTTACAAAAAGTGGGCGGAGCCAAAAACAAATTTTACTTAGAAAATATAAATTGTAGCCATTCTTACACCGTTAATGGCAGTGTTCTCAAACTTTGCACAGTTGGTCACTGGGTGAATGAGATTAAGAATTTGGAAGGTAGGTGGAGCCCACAACAGCCAATAAAAATTCACCTTTCGGTTTTCAAAGGGAATATTTAAGCTGCTACCATTCTTATACTGTTTAGTGCCTCAGATGCCTCAAACCTGGTACAGTTGGTCACTGGGTGATTAGGGTTCAAATTCAGAAAGGGGGCGGAACCACAAACAGCCAATCAGATTTGTTTATTTTTCAATGGGAATATACAAAGTATTGATAGCAAGGACCCCAAAGCTGATAAACTTGATAATTGAGTGACTGTATGTCAAGGTTAGAAAAAGTGTGCGGAGCCAACAACTTTTTACATGGCAGAGTTCCCAAACTTGACACAAGTGGAGCCTAAAACAGCCAATCAAAATTTACCTATTGATTTTCAAGGGGGAACATTTACATTGCTACCATTCTTACACTGTTAATGGCAGAGTTCTCAAACCTGATACAGTCAGTTATTGGGTGACTGGGGTCCGAATTCACTAAAGAGGGTGGAGCCACAAACAGCCAATCTGATTTTTTAGATTGATTTCAGCCATTCTGTTATTGGCAGGGTTCTCAAACTTGACACAGTTGGCCACTGAGTGACTGGGACTAATATTCAGGAAAGTGGGTGGAGCCTACAGCAGCCAATCAAAATTAACCTTTTGATTTTCAAAGGGAATATTTACATTGCTCCTATTCATACACTCTTAATGGCAGAGGCCTCAAATCTGGTACAGTCAGTCACTGGGAGACTGGGGTTTAAATTTTGAAAAGGGAGTGGGCCAAAACAGCCAATCAGATTTGTTTAATTTCAATGGTAAAATGCAACTTATTGATGCCAAAGACCCCACAGCTCATAAACTTGGTCATTGAGTGACTGTATGTCAAGGTTAGAAATAGTGGGCAGAGCCAAAAACAACTAACTTTTTACATGGGAAAATATAAATTGCAGCTATTCTTACACTGTTAATGGCAGGGTTCTCAAACTTGACACAGTTGGTCACTGGGGGACTAGGATTAATATTCGGAAAAGTAGGTGGAGCCTACAAGAGCCAATCAAAATTCACCTGTTGATTTTCAAGGGGAATATTGAAACTGCTGTCATTCTTACACTGTTAAATGCAGAGGCCTCAAACCTGCTACAGTCGGTCATCAAGTGACTGGGGTTCAAATTCACTAAAGAGGTGGAGCCACAAACAGCCAATCAGATTTGCTTTTTTTGGATAAACTGCTTCCATTCACACAATTTTGATGCCAGGAACCCAAAAGCTCAATTGGTCATTGAGTAGTGACTGGGTGTCAACGTTACAAAAAGTGGGTGGAGTCAAAAACAGATTTTTCTGGGAAATTGTAAACTGCAGCCCTTCTTTGCTGTTAATGGCAGGGTTCTCAAACTTTGCACAGCTGGTTACTGGGTGACTGGGATTAATATTCAGAAAAGTGGGTGGAGCCTAAAAAAGCCAATCAAAATCACCTGTTGATTTTCAAAGGAAATATTAAAAATGCTACCATTCATTGCACTGTTAATGGCACACGCCTCAAACCTGGTAGAGTTAGTCATGGGGTTCAAATTTAGAAAAGGGCACAGAGCCACAAACAGTTTCATTTCTTGGGAAAATACAAATTATTGATGCCAAGGACCCCAAAGCTCTCAAACTTGGTCATTGAGTGACTGTATGTCCAGGTTACAAAAAGTAGGCGGAGCAAAAACCAAATTTTGCTGGGAAAATGTAGACTGCGGGCCTTCTTACACTGTTAATGGCAGGGTTCCCAAACTTTGCCCAGATGGTCACTGGGTGACTGAGATTAATATTCAGGGAAGTGGGTGGAGCCTATAATCAAAATTCACCTGTTGATTTTCAAGGGGAATATTTGAATTGCTGCCATTTTTATACTGGTAATAGCAGATGCCTCAAACCTGCTACAGTTGGTCATTGGGTGACTGGGGTTCAAATGCTGGAGAGGGGCAGAGCCACAAACAGCCAATCTGATTTGTTTAATTTCTATGGGAATATACAAATTATTGATGCTAAAGACACCAAAGCTCACAAACTTGGTCATTGAGTGTTTGTGCGTTAGGGTTAGAAGAAGTGGGCGGAACCAACACAAGTCAAATACATACCCGGGCAACGCCGGGCAACCAGTGGGTGGAGACAAATACAAATTTCACTGGGAAAATGTAAACTGCAGCCATTATTACACTGTTAATGGTAATGTTCTTAAACTTTGCACAGTTGGTCACTCAGTGAATGGGATTCATATTCAGAAAAGTGGGTGGAGCCTACAAAAGTGTATTAAGCTTCACCTATTGCTTTTCAAGGGAATATTTAATTGCTACCATTCTTGCACTGTTAATGGTACAGGCCTCAAACCTGGTACAGTTGGTCATTGGGTGACTGGGGTTCAAATTCAGAAAAGGGAGTGGAACCAAAAACAACCCATCAGATTTTTTTCATTTCAATGCAAATTAATGATGCCAGAGACTACAAAGCTCACACACTTGGTCATTGAGTAATTGTGTGTTAGGGTTAGAAAAAGTGGGTGGAGTCGACACCAGCTAAATACATACCCGGGCAACGCCGGGCAATCAGCTAGTTCCCTATAAAGGATTTAAACAATGATGCTGGCCAGCTTCCCTGCTCACTACACAGTTTTTTTGGCAGTTAGACAGAGCAACTTCCATTCACTAAGTGCTTTTGACAATAAATAAATCACTGAGAACCCCCTATAAAGAGATGGACTAGTCCAAAATCTGTCACTTCTGTCAGATTTCTACTACCTACAGTAAGTGACAGCAACATAGGAGAAAAGTAATTTATGGCTCATTTTACTCTGGAAAAAATGTACTTTTTATTTGTTTATGTTTGCACATATTTTAATTTTTACAATTTTTTCGCCATAGTGCCCCTTTAAATTGTTATCTATGCAAAAGAGCTTCTCTGAGCTCTTTGACTTACTGGGTCCAATACAGTCCTTACTGCGTTAATATATTTTACTAGCCGACCCGCGGCGTAGTATACGCCGCATACGAGGGTAGAGGGCAGGAAGGGGGTATTGGGCACAGCGGTGGGGAGGGGGGTTGGACCCCCCTCAACTGGGTCCCCCATGTGTGCTCTACCTCCAGCTTAAGCTCAGCAGGAACCCCCTCCCTCACCTTGGTCCCCCATGTGCACTCCCCCTCCTGCTTAAGCCCAGTTGCAGCAGGGGAGGACTGGCCAGGGGGGAAGAGGGGAGATTTCCCCCCAGGCTGCCTCTCATTTAATGATTTAGGGCTGGCACTGTGCCTGGGGAATTCAGGTTTTTGTATAAAGCAATGTGAAACACTAGGCTAAATGAGGGAAATAAACACCCAATTACAGAGCAATTGCAGGGCGAGCAAGCTAGTAAATATACACAGCATGATACAGAGCAGAGGCTTGCCTGCAGGGTCCGTGGGAAAAAATCTGTCTGGTCTCTAACTGCATGTGCACAGCTACATAAGATATTGTGTAGGTTGAAAAGTTTTCGACAGTCCCTAGACTTGAGAAGGGCTGCTTGCAGACAGTCCTAGATTCCAGAAGGGCTGCTTGCAGGACTTGTGTAAGAGATAGAAACCCCGACCGTTGGAACTCAAAATGTATTATGTGCGGGGGGGCAGTGCATTTATACTTTACCTGTCACGTTGTCCCTCGAGTGTCCTTGCTGTATTTCCCATGTGACTACCGGCATATAGCACGTGGGGCACGTGTGTGATGTCATTTGGGCTGGGCCTGCCGTGAAAACGGGCCTCTAGTTTGTGTTTTCCCCCCAGGCCAAAAGGTCCCAGTCCTTCCCTGAGAGGCAGCGAGCGGGGATGACTCACCTCTTCCGTGTTCCATCGTGCGTTCCACTGTCGTCACTTCCTGCAATGCCGCGCACTGTATTGGTGTAATTTGCCTTTTTAAAACAGAAGGAAATCTGCAATAATTCAGCTATAAGTAAACATTTGTGGTTATCCACAATGCACTGCTACTAAATATGAAAATTACCCCTTTCCCCCCTTGGTAAGCCAAGCAAGCATCCAGAGCCGCAAGCATATAGCTTTAAATTTTACACAGTCATATCAAACCCACATGTAGAGTTTCAGACTTTTGGTTCTCATCAGTACATGGCAGAGATTGATACGGCTGTATGAGATAGGGCTTGGACCAGTACAACAGAGTAACCAAGCAGCTAAGGGTGACCCAAACCACTCGTAATGTATAGGGGGATGAAAGGGACCAAAAAGACCTCCTACTAAAAAAAGCAAAGCTTGGTATAATTTGCCTTCCTAAAACAGAAGGAAATATGCAATAATTCAGCTATAAGTGAACATTTGTGGTTACCCACAATGCACTGCTACTAAATATGCAAATAATTCCTTTTCCCCCTTGGTAAGCCAAGCAAGCATCCAGAGCTGCTGGTGTATAGCAAGCATATAGCTTTACATTTTACACAGTCATATCAAACACACGTGTGACAGCCTGTTTCAGACTTTTGTTCCTCATCAGTACATGGCAGGGATTGATACAGATGTATGAGATAGGGCTTGGACCAGTACAACAGAGTAACCAAGCAGCTCAGGGTGACCCAAACTACTCGTAATGTAAAGGGGAATAAAAGGGACCAAAAAGGCCTCCTACTAAAAAAAGCAAAGCTTGGTGTAATTTGCCTTCCTAAAACAGAAAGAAATATGCAATTACTCAACTATAAGTGAACATTTGTGATTACCCACAATGCACCACTACTAAATATGCAAATTATTCCTTTTCACCCTTAGTAAGCCAAGCAAGCCTATAGCTTTAAGTTTAACACAGTCATATCAAACCCACATGTGACAGCCTATTTGAGACCTTTGGTTCTCATCACTACATAGGCTATCATTCATAAAGCATTTCCGCATGCGGAAATGCTTAAAACAGCTGACTTTCCTGCACACGTAGCAAAATCTGCATTCATAAAGGCTCCTTCCGCATCAAAAGCTGACATTACCGAGCAGAGCGATAAATCACCGCCTTGTGCGGTGATTGTTGTAAAAAATGTAGCAAAATGTTAATTCATAAAGATCACCGCAAGCGGTGTGAGGTCAGGAAGTACCGCTCCCTCTGATGTGGCGATAACAATGTTAAGTGAATGGAGACACAGAGACCTCCCAGGCATCTGCAGTAGAGCAGAACACTGAGAAATGTATCAACTCAGCAGCTTCCTTGTCTCCGCAAGCCTACCACCTGCCTAGTTGGGGGAATCTCTGCACTGTTATCGCACCTGGATACTTTTTTATGAAGCAGCAGCCAGAAGTCAAAAACACCATCAGTAGTGTTTTCCTGCACTGATTCTCCATACCAACAGCACTTTCATGAATGATAGCCATAACAGAGATTGATATGGCTGTATGAGATAGGGCTTGGACCAGTACAACAGAGTGACCAAGCAGCTCAGGGTGACCCAAACTACTAAGAATGTAAAGGGGGATAAAAGAGACAAAAAATCCCTCCTACTAAAAAAAGCAAAGCTTGGTGTAATTTTCCTTCTTAAAACAGAAGCAAATCTGCAATAATTCCGCTATAAGTGAACATTTGTGGTTACCCACAATGCACTACTACTGAATATGCAAATTATCCCTCTTTGCCCTTGGTTTGATATGACACTACTTCTTTTTCTTGCTTGGACCAGCCCCTTCTTCTTGCCTGGACCGGCCCTGGGGGCAGGGCGCTACTTCTTCTTGTTTGAAGGTTGAGGCACTTACTCTATTATATATATAGATGTTTTCAAATGTTAATACGAAGGAAAAAATACTGATAATAAAAAGAACCAGTGTAGTTAGAGTTATAAAACTATGTTTTAAGCTTATAATGAATTTCTCTGTGGAATTGGTGGTGCTTTGTGCATTTTTCTGGATCTTGTGCTGAACAAGACCAATATCATCACCACCAAAAAGACTAAGAAATGCTTCACAACACAATTTTTTAAATCTGTTTTATTCCTATCTTTATTTTACAAGCAACTTGACAGTCTTCCAATACAGTGTTTTATCTTTCTTCTAAATACTCCTTTGTAGATATTATAATGATGGCGTATTTAGTGCTGACATTTTCCACAGCACTTTTACATAGTGGGTATAGTTACTGAAGGTCACGTTCTAATCTCTACCATTGTCAGTCTTTGTCTTATATTCCTATTGCAGTCAAAGGCCAACTATTCGGGGTGAATCATTTAGGGCTCTTACACAATGTTGCGTTTGATGCGACGTTAAGGTCGCATAACATGCCCCTAATGCAACACATTGAAAAACTATAACTTGGACGTTATTTAGCCCTGCATTTGGTGCGTCGTTTTCGTCGCACAGTGAGATAGAACGAAAACGGCACATGCGTTAAAAAGAAAGAAAAGAAAACATTACTGAGAATGTGCAAACAGTCTAACGCAGCTAAAAACGTGTATAACGTATAGCATGCAGCACTTTCATTTAATGTGCAACGTTAGACACCAAAGCAACATCTGCACTGTGAACAGCCCATTGATTTTTCATTGCTGTAAGTTATTGTGCGTTACATGTTGTAACTAGTGTTGGGCGAACACCTGGATGTTCGGGTTCGGGAAAGTTCGCCGAACATGGCCGCAATGTTCGGCATGTTCGGGCCGAACCCCGAACTCCCTGAACATCCCGCTTTTGGGGGCCCTATGGGGTCGCAGGCATAAGGGGGGAGCATGCCCCGATCGCGGGGGGGGGGGGTCGGAAATTCCCCCCACCCCCTCCGCTAGCGCTCCCCCCTCTGCCCGCTTCCCCATACAAAAGTTTCAGGAAGTACCGGTCCGGTGGTAGTGGGTGGCTGGCAGTGGGCGGCACTGTGAAGTGAGTGACTGAGGAGGAGGAGTCCGGAGAGTGACGCGTTGAGGGAGACCGGGCAGCGGGCGGTTCAGCAGTAGTACGGTACTACTGCTGAACCGCCCGCTGCCCGGCCTCCCTCAACGCGTCACTCTCCGAACTCCTCCTCCTCAGTCACTCACTTCACAGTGCCGCCCACTGCCAGCCACCCACTACCACCGGACCGGTACTTCCTGAAACTTTTGTATGGGGAAGCGGGCAGAGGGGGGAGCGCTAGCGGAGGGGGTGGGGGGAATTTCCGACCCCCCCGCGATCGGGGCATGCTCCCCCCTTATGCCTGCGACCCCATAGGGGGGCAGTATTCGGCCGAACAGGGCCCTTTTCGACCGAACAGGGGCCCTGTTCGGCGGCCAATTAGTAGTTCGGGGCAAACCCGAACTTAAAAGGCCGAACACCATCAGGTGTTCGGCCGAACTCGAACATCACCCGAACAGGGTGATGTTCTGCAGAACCCGAACAGTGGCGAACACTGTTCGCCCAACACTAGTTGTAACGTGCGACTTTAACGTCGCACTGGGAAAGAGCCCTAAACCTTTCTGAAAATGTTGTGCTGTGGAAGGAAAGCAGAGTACGCGGAGCAAACCAATGCATGCAGACACAAGAACATACAAATTGCATGCAGATACTGTCCTGGGTGAGATTTGAACTTGGGACCTTAGCGTTGCAAGGTGAGAGTGCTATCCACTAGGCCATGTTGAGTCCAAGATGCATCTTCTGAACTATTTGATCTAAAAGGGATAAGTTGGCCTTTGACGTTAAAAAGGTAGATAAGAATCCTTGACCTTAAAGAGAACCCAAGGTGGGGTTCTGAGAACGTAATCCCTATACAGAGACTGGGTCTGCCTATAGAGCCCAGCCTCTGTTGCTAGTCAGATTCCCCCTAAGCCCCCGCTGCGCTCTGCGAGACCCCATTAATCACAGCCGCGCTGTCGACACGCAGCGTGTCACAGCGGGCTGTGTTTTCCTCTCTAATGCCAGTCTTGCCAACCCCCCCGCCTCCTGCATCGCTTCGGTCCCCGCCCACGTCCCTTCCCTCGCCGCTGATTGGAGGGAAGGGACACGGGCGGGGACTGGAGCGATGCAGGAGGCGGGGGAGAGTGGAGACTGACAGTAGAGAGGTAAACACAGCCGCATAGCGCGGCTGTGATTAATGGGGTCTCGCTGAGAGCAGGGGGGGCTTAGGGGGAATCTGACTAGCAACAGAGGCTGGGCTCTATAGGAAGACCCAGCCTCTGTATGGGGATTTCGTTGTTAGAACGCCGCCTCGGGTTCTGCTTAAAGAGAGACTAAAGCGAGCAAAAATTGCTATTTTTACCTCCTAGTTCACTTCAGTACTCTCATTAGATGTAAACCAGCGCATCCCCGCTGTAAAATGAGGGCTTTAGACCCCCAAATCCCCGGGGGGCAATCTGGCCGGCGCTTCCTGAAAGAGTCCGAACTTTCAGCTGCAGCTCTGCCTCTAAAAAAAACAACAACAAAAAAACCCACTTATATAGCACTTTTCTCCTGGCGGACTCAAAGCGCCAGAGCTGCAGCCACTAGGACGCGCTCTATAGGCAGTAGCAGTGTTAGGGAGACTTGCCTAAGGTCTCCTGCTGAATAGGTGCTGGATTACTGAACAGGCAGAGCTGACATCTACTGATGTCAATCACCGCGGATCGCCACCTCTCCCCGCCCCTCTCACTCTTCCTTCACAGAGAGGGGTGGGGGAGAGGCGGAGATCCACTGGCGATTGACGTCAGGAGGGGCAGAGCTACAGCAGAAAGCTCTGCCTCTCAGGGAAGCACAATCCACAACCAAGATGGTCGTGCATGTTTGCCCCGGGGATTTGGGGGGTCTATAGCTCTCGTTTTGTGGCGAGGATGCGGCGGTTTACGTCTAATGAGTCTACTGAAGCGAACTAGAAGGTAAAAATAGCAATTTTTGTTTGCTTCAAAATCTCTTTATAACTTGATTCATAAAAAAATCTGTACATTTCCCATCTGGTCCAGGGTGCTGCCCACATTGGCCTATGAGACCCAAATGAAGACTTTTAGAAGAAAGGGAAGGGGCCTCTGGAACATGGGAGGTGCGATAAGTCTGCACACCTCTCCACACAAACATATAGCATCCAGTGTTTATTTCCATTCAGGTATTCCTTAAAAACGGATACACAGCCTTTCCTTTCATTATTAAATTGCAATTTTTCCTATTTTCTTCTTACTTCTGTGTAAAAATAGATTATTTTTATTTACAATATACAAATCCAAATATTTCGTAAGTATTATTAATAGTATTTTTAATTCAATTTACATAAAAAAAAAGAATAAAAAAAAAAAAGAAAAACTATATAGAATATTTTTTTCTTGAATTTTAATTCTGTATTTAAAAAAAAAATCGATGAAGTATTTTAAAATGATATAATTACTTTTTAGGCAACAAAGTATTTCAAGTTCAAATAAAAAAATGCTAAAGGGCTATTCTACAAACAGTAATAACGTGATAAATCATGAGTCCATTTTTTATTCTGTATGTGGTGCACTTTGAATTCTGAACTTAATTTCTTACCATTCAGTTTAGACTGTAGTTTCTTAAGCATAGATGACTTGACTGCAGTCCACGAATTATAATGGCAGTGCAGGCTTTTACCTTATATCAATTAGAGCTGTGCTGTGCAACTTCATCAGTAGGGGTTGTGTCTAGCACCGGATTTTGGGCTGAAGGGGGCAGAGCATCAATGTCCTAGTTTTGGGGGTTGGAGCCAAGTGCAAACCAGAGGTGGGCTTGCCAAAGGAGGGGGACTGACCCAAAAAATAGTCCAGGCAAGCGAGGCCACATCCTACCCGTGGGCCGCCAGTTCAACAGCACTGAAATACAGCATGTATTAGGGCGCCACTGTTTGGGGTTGATTTACTAAACCCTGCTATGAGAAATAGCATGCCTTATTAGAAATAGCATGCCTTATCAAAGATAACACGCCTTACCAAAGTTTACACACCTTATCAGAATAGCATAGCAAGAGCTACGAACTTATGCCTGCTAAGTGGCAATGGCACTCGTCCTGCCCTGAGCCCCTGCAGGTTCGTTGTGCTCGCCAGTGGTGCTCACCGCCAGGTCGTGATCACGCTTACGCGTGGATTCACGACCATTTTGACGCATTCCGCCTCGGACACGAAAATCCGTGAATAGATTTTCAACCACGAAAATCTACTTCGGCTTCGCGTGAATGCGGACAGAAATCCGCATTCACGCTCGTGAAACCCGGGGCTGAAGTCGTGGTTTGCGGAAATGCGTCAAACTATGCGGAAGTGACACATTGCAGGCCAATCAGAGTGCCCCAGCCAGGCCCTAGCAACCAATCACAGGAGGGGAGCTATGCCCTCCCCTCCTGAATATAAAGCGGCGGCCATGATGGAAAAGCTCTGTCCTTGCTACTAGACTGTGGTGCTGAGAGGATTATCTCCAGGCCATTGTTGTTTGAGCAAGTGCATTTATTGTGTTAAAAACAAAGCGTTTTTTTTGCTAACACTGCTCTTATACTGTACACAGTTAGCTAGTCAGTGAGTGATTTCTGTAGTTAGTTGTAGTCAGTGTAGTGTAGTGGGAGTGTGGGAGTCTAGTGATTATTTAACTTTGTGTAGTGCTGTGCAGGCAGGTTCAGTGCTGCAGTGTAGTGGGAGTGGGGATTATCTGTGTGTAGAGTGCAGGCAGGCAGGTTAGTGCAGCTGCAGTGTTCACTTGTATATTCCAGTGACAGTTATACACTTGTACTATTTGCAGGCAGCCAGTCACACCGCCAGCGCCGCCACTCTCTGCCAGCGCTGTTTATTCATTCTGTCAGTGACCTTGTGCCGTGCCCAGTGCCCACTGCTCGCTCGCTCGCTGGCATATGAGCATCTCATTACACAGTGTGACATCCTTGTGTGCCCACTGCATCCTTCAGTGACCTAGTTGTATATCCAGTGCCCACTGCTGTGCCCACTGCATCCTTCAGTGACCTTGTACTGTGGCCACTGCATCCTTCAGTGACCTAGTTGTATATCCAGTGCCCACTGCTGTGCCCACTGCATCCTTCAGTGACCTTGTACTGTGCCCACTGCATCCTTCAGTGACCTAGTTGTATATCCAGTGCCCACTGCTGTGCCCACTGCATTCTTCAGTGACCTTGTACTGTGGCCACTGCATCCTTCAGTGACCTTGTACTGTGCCCACTGCATCCTTCAGTGACCTTGTACTGTGCCCACTGCATCCTTCAGTGACCTAGTTGTATATCCAGTGCCCACTGCTGTGCCCACTGCATCCTTCAGTGACCTTGTACTGTGGCCACTGCATCCTTCAGTGACCTAGTTGTATATCCAGTGCCCACTGCTGTGCCCACTGCATCCTTCAGTGACCTTGTACTGTGGCCACTGCATCCTTCAGTGACCTTGTGCTGTGCCCACTGCATCCTTCAGTGACCTTGTACTGTGCCCACTGCATCCAGTGATTCATTACTAGCAACATGTCTGGCAGGGTTTCGCGGGGTGAGAGGAAAGGGAGTTCAATTGCCTCAGCCACTTCTGGGACTGCTCCACGTCCAGGGAGAGGACGCCCAGCTGTACGTGGTCGTGATGCAGCAGAAAAGGGGGCAGCAAAGCCTGGGCCGAGTCAGCGGACGCCATTGTCCAAATATTTTAAAGTTTCTGGTCCCCGTGTGGTGGTTGAGCAAATGGAACCTGACGTACTCATGGACATCATGACTTCCTCCCAGACCTCTACTGTGAGCACCACTCCAAGCAGTAGCAGCAGCAGCCAACATCCCACGCTTGTTGTGACATCCACCCCAGCACCCACTGGTCAGCAGCCCTCCCAGGATGACAGCGTTCTGTCCCTCAGTCCGGCATCTGGGAACCTGCTGATGCAAGAAGCACAGGACTTACTGGGGACTGATGTGGCAGAGATTGAGATCGGGCCACAATCACAAGCGTTGTTGAGTTCTGGTGATGAAGAAGAGGGGTCTGTGTCTGGGGATGTAGGGACAGAAGAGGAGGCGGGGGAGTCAGAGGAAGAGCTGGATTATGATGATGCTGCTGATGATGACGTTGTGGACCCTAACTATGTGCAGCCTGCTGAGTCCGTGGAAGAATGGTCAGAGCAGGATGACGAGTCACCTCGGCCTAGGCAAGGATATCGCCATATGTCAGGCAGGGGCAGGGGCATCGGCAGCAGTGGGCGTGGAGGAAGTAGACAGGACACTGCTTCAGCCGGCACCACCACCATGCAACCCCCGGCAACTACTACCACACATTGCTCCGCTGCACCCTCTGCTAGTGGGGGCCGCAGTAAATTAAAGTCACCAGTGTGGGATTGCTTTGAGGAATGTACTGATGACAAAAGGTATGCGGTGTGCAGGTTATGCAGCAAAAGATTGAGCCGTGGGAAAAGTCTGAGCAAGATGGGTACCTCATCCCTCCAGGGCCACCTGAGAAGCCGCCACTGCCGCGAGTATGCGGACTTTAAGAGGAAGCAGGAACTGCTGGCAGGGGTTCCTGAGAGCAGAAGGCCCACCAGCGCAGCAGCATCCTCCCTCCCTCAGGGCCGTGAATCCCCCACAGCAGCAGCAGTAGTAGCAGCACGCAAGCGCTCTTCCACCTCGGCTGCTCAGGACACAGACATTGAGGCTGGCAGCCAGTGTTCGTCTCTCCTCTGTCTCCCCTGCATCCCAGCGTCGTCAGACCCTGCTGAGCGACACCTTTCAGGGTCTGACCAAGCCTCTGCCTCCAAGCCACAGGCGGATCCGCAAACTAAATGGCTTGCTGGCCCGGGCCATGGCATCACAGCTGCTTCCCTACTCCCTGGTGCAGGAGGGGAGCGCCATGCGGACGCTGCTCCAATTTGGCATCCCCGAGTGGCAAGTCCCCAGTCGCCACTATTTCAGCAGGAGCGCGATCCCAGCACTCCACAAGTTTGCGGTGGAAAACGTGGCCCGTTCCCTGGACTACTCTGTGGGCAAGCGGGTCCACGTGACCATGGACTCGTGGAGTAGCAGATTTGGGACAGGTCGCTACCTGTCCTTTACGGCCCACTGGGTGACACTGATGGAAGGGAGGGAGGACAAGAGCGCATCAGCCCAGCTAGTGGTGCCACCACGCGGGATCAGGGGGGATGCAGAAGGGTCCTGTCACGACACTCCCTCAGCACCCGGAAAGCAAGCCCGCCTCGGCAGCAGCAGCGCCAAGCCTCGGCACTGCCAAGCCCTTTTAAAATTGGTGACCCTGGGGAAGGAGAGGCTTACGGCCACCAACGTCCTGGCCGCCCTCAGGAAGCAGGAGCGGAGGTGGCTGACCCCCAGAGGCCTGGAAGTGGGGTATGTGGCAGCCGATAACGGGGCCAACCTGGTGGCAGCAGTGCAGCAGGAAAACCTCCAGCACATCCCCTGCTTGGCCCACGTGCTCAATCTTGTGGTGCAGCGCTTCTTGCGCACCTACCAGGGGATGAGCGAGCTGCTGCAGGATGCCCGGGCGGTGGTACGCTTTTTCCGCCTGTCAGCCACTGCCTCTGCACTCTTGTCCACCTTACAGCAGCAGTATGGAAGGCCACAACACCGGATGATCATCGACATGCCAGTTCGCTGGAATTCGACTCTGGCCATGTTGGAGCGGCTGTGTCAGCACAGGCTGGCTCTTAGGGCCTACATGCTAGACCCAAGTGTCCCCAGCAACCAGCAAGTCCCCATGATTACTGCCACTCAGTGGACACTGATGCAGCAAGTATGCCTGGTGCTGAGTCCCTTCCTGGAGGCAACCAAGATGGTCAGTGAGGAGCGGGCCTCTGTGTGCCAGTGGGTGCCCTTGGTTTGTCTACTGGAGCAGGCAATGGACAATTTAATTGAGCGTGGGGATGAAGCCCTGAGGCAGTTGGAAGAACAGGAGCAGATGGCAGCACAGTCCAGCTCAGAGGAGGGCTCACAGCAGGTAGTGGAAGAGTTGGAGGTCCCTAACCTGAATGAGGAGGAGGAGGAGGAGCAGAGTGCAGCAGGCGTTGTACGTGGATGGCGGTTTGAGGAGGACAACGACATGGCACAGGAAGAGGACAGGCATGCGTTATGGGACAATGGCGAGGACGAGGGAGATCTTGCTGGCAGGGCCCACTTGTTTCCCATGGCTGTGCACATGTTGCGCTGCCTTCGCAGGGACCCCCGGGTGATCCAGATGCGTTCAAGGGAGGACATCTGGATTACCTTGATGCTTGATCCCCATCTAAAGGGGAAGCTGGGAGACTTAATGACGCCATCCACCACCGAGCAACGCACAAGGGAGTTGAAGGAGGCCCTTGTGCGCAGACTACTGGAAGCATTCCCCCAGCCTTCCACCCCCACTGTAACTGCTCTGCCAAGCCAGCAAGAGGTGCCTGCCATTGCCACTAGCAGCACAACAACAACCACCAGCAGCAGCAGCAGCAACTGGCGCCCCGGAGACCTGAAGAGCCTAAGCAAGAGCCTGTATGCAGTGCAGCAGCCCAGAACAGAGGTGCCCGCCACAGCATCCACCACCAACCAGCACAAGCAACGACTGACCACCATGGTGTCTGACTATATGGGGTCATCCAGCGGGCTCAATGACACCGACAGCCCCGTGGACCCCTTGGAGTACTGGGTCAAGAGACTGGACATCTGGAGCGAGCTTTCCCAGTACGCCCTGGAACTCCTATCCTGCCCTCCTTCCAGTGTCCTCTCAGAGAGATGCTTTAGTGCGGCCGGTGGCGTGGTCACAGAGAAGCGCTCTCGGCTCTCCCACGCCTCTGTGGACAATCTCACCTTCCTGAAAATCAACCAGGCTTGGGTGGAAGGTGAGTTTCTGGCCCCTATTGTCGGACACAGGGGGACATGAAGTGGCTGCTGCATGTGCTGTTGTTAACTATGCCTGCCTTTATAAAGACATTTACTACCTGCCTAGTGCCTACCTTGGTAAATTTTTTGGTGTTATGGTACTACTACCAGTAAGTTGCCATGGTCCTCCTTCTGAGCTGCTGAACTGACCGCCCGCTTTGTCCTCCTGACTCAGTCGCTACTACACTCTGCGTTCACACTGCCCGGGTCACCGGGTACATTTAATTTTTTGGCCAGCACTATGACGCTGTGCTACTACTACTGTGCTGCTGCTGCTGAACTGACCGCCCGCTTTGTCCTCCTGACTCAGTCGCTACTACACTCTGCGTTCACACTGCCCGGGTCGCCGGGTGCATTTAATTTTTTGGCCAGCACTATGACGCTGTGCTACTACTACTGTGCTGCTGCTGCTGCTGCTGAACTGACCGCCCGCTTTGTCCTCCTGACTCAGTCGCTACTACACTCTGCGTTCACACTGCCCGGGTCACCGGGTGCATTTAATTTTTTGGCCAGCACTATGACGCTGTGCTACTACTACTGTGCTGCTGCTGCTGAACTGACCGCCCGCTTTGTCCTCCTGACTCAGTCACTACTACACTCTGCGTTCACACTGCCCGGGTCGCCGGGTGCATTTAATTTTTTGGCCAGCACTATGACGCTGTGCTACTACTACTGTGCTGCTGCTGCTGAACTGACCGCCCGCTTTGTCCTCCTGACTCAGTCGCTACTACACTCTGCGTTCACACTGCCCGGGTCGCCGGGTGCATTTAATTTTTTGGCCAGCACTATGACGCTGTGCTACTACTACTGTGCTGCTGCTGCTGCTGAACTGACCGCCCGCTTTGTCCTCCTGACTCAGTCGCTACTACACTCTGCGTTCACACTGCCCGGGTCACCGGGTGCATTTAATTTTTTGGCCAGCACTATGACGCTGTGCTACTACTACTGTGCTGCTGCTGCTGAACTGACCGCCCGCTTTGTCCTCCTGACTCAGTCGCTACTACACTCTGCGTTCACACTGCCCGGGTCGCCGGGTGCATTTAATTTTTTGGCCAGCACTATGACGCTGTGCTACTACTACTGTGCTGCTGCTGCTGCTGAACTGACCGCCCGCTTTGTCCTCCTGACTCAGTCGCTACTACACTCTGCGTTCACACTGCCCGGGTCACCGGGTGCATTTAATTTTTTGGCCAGCACTATGACGCTGTGCTGCTACTACTACCCCCAGTATGTTGCCGTGGTCCTTCTGTGCTGCTGAACTGACCGCCCGCATAGTCCTTCTCCTGACTCAGTCGCTACCACCACTGCACTCTGCGTTCACACTGCCCGTGTCCACTGACAACTCTGCTGCGATGTCATTGGAACTCGCCTTCACCTCTTTGACTGCTTAACGCGTATATCCCTTTTTAAAACCACTTATTACCAATTAATAGCCCCATTTAAAGTGTTGATTTCACTTTAAAATCCATTTTCTCTAGAAAAAAATTTTTTGGGGGAATTTTTTATGTTGAAGTTATGTTGCCCCTTATCACCTCGATAATCCATGCTATTTGGGGGACTGTAGCATGTATGGGGGCTTTGTTATTAACGTTAAAAGAAAATCCGCCTCCGGGCGTGAATCCGCGCGTGATTACGCCATTCACGGGAAAAAATCCGCGTGGTTGCGTGGACGCGGACGAAAATCCGCATGCGGCGGGGCCGAATGCGGATTTTTTTTTGCAACCACGCGGATTTCCGAATTCGTGGATGAGGCACATCCGAGCATCCCTGGTGCTCGCTATATTACTCTCATAAGGCGTGTTAACTTTGATAAGGTGTGTTATCTTTGATAAGGCGTGCTATCTCTGATAAGGTGGGCTATTTGTCATAGCACAGTTTAGTGAATCAACCCCTTTGAATTGAGTGTCGGGTAGTGCCGCTAGTAGTAAATTATTCGTAATTTACATTACCCCCTCTAAGTGCCTAAAATTAACCCTCCCCACCCAATGCCTAAACCTAATTCCCCCTCCTAGTGCCACCACCTAATGCCTAGTCTTAGCTCTTTCCCCCCTCTAAATGCTGAAACCAAACCTCTTAACCTTGGCGCCCCAATGGCCACTAGTTGTAGCTGATCATCTACAATTGCCTTCAGCTGTTAATGCCTATGTAATAATCCTAGCATTTGTATAGCGCTTTTCTCCTGTTGGACTCAAAGTGCTCAAGAGCTGCAGCCACTGGGATGCACTGAAGAGGCCACCCTGCAGTGTTAGGAAGTCTTGCCCAAGGACTTTTTACTGAATAGGCACTAACCCTATCCAGGATTCAAACGCTGGTCTTCCAGGTCAAGGGCAGAGCCCTTAACCAGTACTCTCTCCAGGTAGCAGTAGCAGCAGCAGACGCAGAAGCAGCAGATGCAACAGCTACTAGATGCACTGGGCTACTAGCCTGCATCGGTATTTGGCCGGATGTATGCAGCTTATACTGCTTCAATTTTACTGCTATAATTCCAAGCTGCATACATTTGCATAAACTCAAAATTGTTAGCATCGATCACTAGCCACAAGATGAATCCAGGTGTTGAATATGAGGTGCAAAGGTTTCTAACCATGTAGATAACTAAGTGGTATTCCCTGAGCTGTTCACATGCAAAAGAGAATATGCTGAGTTTGTTGTTTTTACTACTGTGTGCTTATATTGCCCTGACTGCAGCACGTTACAAAGTACATAGTCAGCTGGACAAAGTGATACAGTGATAGGCAGCAGGGAAACAGAAACTTGTCTGTATGCTGGTGAAGAAACCAGAATACCCAGAGGAAACTCATGCAAACTCTAGAGAGCTCTCATGAACATAGAATTTTGCGTTCG
Source organism: Hyperolius riggenbachi (assembly GCF_040937935.1). Classification (NCBI taxonomy): domain Eukaryota; kingdom Metazoa; phylum Chordata; class Amphibia; order Anura; family Hyperoliidae; genus Hyperolius; species Hyperolius riggenbachi. The sequence goes on from NC_090646.1 coordinate 66,242,472, forward strand.
TTACGGTGAATGCGAACTTGCAAAATGTTTGCGCACAGGCGAATCTGGCGAACCGCTATAGATTTTAATGGGCAGGCAAATTTTAAAATCTACATAGACTAAAAAAACCTAAAAAAACTACAAAGATTACTTTTGTTTCTGGCCACAAAAGTGATGAAAAAGTTGTTTCAAGGGGTCTAACACCTAGACTGTGGCATGCCATTGGGGGGTCCATGCCAAAAGTCTCACCAAAAATTATGGAATTGACGCAAACTCGGGTTTTAAGCCCTAAAGGGCAGGAATCACATTATGCACAGCTGTGGAGTGTCAATCGCAAAAAAAACCCAAAAAACTGAGGAGGCCGATGTGCTAGCCCTCAAAAGGGCTGTTTAGGATGCTTTCACAGCAAGTGAGGAACAAGAACACAGGCCTAGCTAATGCTTTCCCTACCTATCTGCAGCAAGTCTGACCCTGCTCTCACTAAGTCAGCAGCCAGCAGAGATTGAATCTAATATGGGCAATGCATCTGCTTTTTGATAGGGGGGTGGGGGTCCAGGAGGGGGTGTTAGCTGATTGGCTGCCATGTGTCTGCTGACTGTGAGGTAAGGGGTCAAAGTTTAGCTCAATGATGTATAGGGGGCGAATCGAACAAGCCAAATGTTAACCATGAATGTGAACAGCAAAATGTTCACAGAACACTGCTCACTGGTAAACAGTGTTTGCCATCTCTAGCAAACTCTATTTAGGTAGAGTCCTGGCTCAGATTTGAACCAGGAACCCTAGTGTTGAAAGGTGAGAGTGCTATCCGCTACACCACTGTGAACTCATCCCTCAGCTACTTTGAAAACTCTTATCTAGCTGCTGCGGGGGGACGCGGCGCTGTCAAGTGAAAGGAAACATGCATGTTTACAGACAAACATGTATAACACCATACTCGCCTTATAAAACCTCTTGCGTGGCATTGGCCTCTGTACCAGAGACGAGCTCTGACTCTGAGTCTTCTCCCAGCCATCTTGGCGCAGTTTTCTCACAGGCATCCGATGCACTTAAAGAAAACCTGAACTGAAAATTAAAAATCAAAAAAAGCATACACAAGTCATACTTACCTTCCATGTAGTCTACTTCTCAGTGTCTTTCTCCTGTCCCACGTCCTGTTTGTTCACTGTGATCAAGGGAATTTTCCGTCCTCCATTTTAAAAATGGCCATTACCCATAACAGCTTTCTGGTCAGCACACAGTTAAACTGTAACATCGCCCACTTGAGCCATAAGGAAACATGGACATTACCTGGTACATCAGTTTTCCTCTCAGCTATAACTGACAGCAACTGATATTTTACTGACAGCAACTGATATGTTTCAGATGTGACAAAATATTGTCAGAACTGGAAGGGATTATTGTCAGAAGAAAATGGTGAGCTTCTGAGAGGAACTGATGGCAAGGTAACTATGCAATGTTCATTTGAAGTTACCTCATGTGTTTATTTTAAATATTTTTACTCAGTACAGGTTCTCTTTAAGCTCCTGGACTGACTTCACCTGTGTGTAAGATCACAGGTCGCACACATCGATCCTGCCGCCGGGACCTCCAAACTCACTCCGCACAGTTCTTATCTCCTCTTGATAAGCTTTGCACTTCTCGTCTCTGGCCTCCGTAGCCCGCTCTTAAATCTTATAGATCAGCTCTGAGCTTCTCCTGTTCTCTTGTGCTTGCTTCACAGAGATGTAAATCGCAGCTTCAAGAAGTCCTAATCAGACTGACTCTTGTGCACACCTGGATCACCAATCAACGATCTGGGATCGGCCTAGGGCAGTGATGGCTAACCTTTCAGAGGCCGAGTGCCCAAACTAACCTAACATCGACTTTTTTATCTCCGAGTGCCACTGGGGGGGGGGGGGGGGGGGGGGTGTGTGCAGAAACTGTATGATGCTATTTATACCCGCCGTAACCCCAAAGCAGCAAATATGACCATTAAGGGCTCATTCACACTATTTGCTGCACTGTCAGTTTTGACGCAACGCACATAATGTAAGATTCATATGGTAACATGAAAGTCAATAGACTTCCATGTTACCATTCACACTACAGGTGTGCGTTCCCATGCGTTATGTTGTAACGCATCTGGAAACATTTTAACGCACAACGCATACGTTTCCCCGATGGGTACAGCTGCCGACGTCCATGTCTAGCGCACCACAACGTGCATTCAGTGCGATCACTGTGCGTTGGCAGCGCATGTATGAAATCGCATTTGTGCATAAGTTCTGTAGTGTGAATGAGCCCTTAATAATAAATGCAGCAAGTTACCCCAGACACCAGAAAATAAACGCAATGTGTGCAACATTTCAGCAGAAAATAATGTAATGTGGGCCACATTGCACCAGAAAATAAACGCAGTGGGCAGCATTTCCCCAGAAAACAAACAGCGGGCAGCATTTTACTAGAAAACAAACAGTGGGCCACATTTCACCAGAAAACAAATGCAGTGGGCCACATTTCACCAGAAAACAAACTCAGTGGGCCACATTTCACCAGAAAACAAATGCAGAGGGTAGCATTTCACCAGAAAACAAACTCAGAGGGTAGCATTTCACCAGCAAACAAACGCAGTGGGCCACATTTCACCAGAAAACAAACGCAGAGGGTAGCATTTCACCAGAAAACAAACACAGCGGGCAGCATTTCACCAGAAAACAAACGCAGTGGGCCACATTTCACCAGAAAAACGCAGTGGGCCACATTTCACCAGAAAACAAACACAGTGGGCAGCATGTCACAGGACATAAACACAATGTGACAAAACATTTTACCAGAAAATAACACAGTGGGCCGCATTTTACCTGAAAAAAAAGTAATGTACTCACCTGAAAGAAGTTTTCTCTCCCGGCTGGGCTCTGGCGCGCATCTCCCCTGGACGTTCCTCCTGCAGTCTCCCACGCTGCCGCTGACAGGCAGAGTGCAGGGCTACGGGAAGATGGCGTCCGAAGCCCTGTACTGGAGACACAAATAGTCTCCAGTACAGGGCTTCGGCAGCCATCTTGCCGTAGCCCTGGTCTGCCTCCCGGGAGACTGCGGGGCTGCGGGATATGAACTGGTGCGGCGGCGTCTAGTAGACGCTGCGGCCAGTTCATAAGCAGCGGTGGCGTGCCAGCAGATTAGGCTACGCGTGCCGGGCCCGGCACGCGTGCCATAGGTTCGCCACCGCTGGCCTAGGGTTTCAGACACCAACTGTGAGAATTTATATGTTGGTTGCTATTGGCAACAGCACCACACACCTTTTGCTCCGGCACCAGCAACTCATCAGAGCTGCAACTCACAGCGACAGCATACAGGAGATAGAGCGGAGACAGCCTTCTTCACCTTTCAAAGGGGTTTATTAAGCATTGTGTGTTAAAATTTGATTTCTTCAGAGTATAACTAGTCTTTCATATGTCCTATGTACATTACATATATTTACAGCTACATACATGAAGCTAGTATTCTAACTAGGAAGCGGAGAGAGAGACGGATAGCTGGAAAGTAGAGTACAGTAATCTTTTCCATCCGGACTCCCTATTTTATATGAACATCAAAGAGCTAAATTCTGACATCATCTGAGCCATACCCCCAAGCCTACAATTGGCGGGCATGGGCATGTGACCCATCTCATTAATTCATATTCCATTGCTTATAACCTAGTTGCAAAGAATGCAATGTTTTGTAAATATCGGCTTTGTTTACTGTGTCCGTCGACTAATTGTCGGGGGCAGTTAGACCTGATAACCCATTATTAGAGATGTCGCGAACGGTTCGCCGGCGAACGGTTCCAGGCGAACTTCGGTGGTTCGCGTTCGCCAGGAGCAGGCAAACTGTTACGGAAGTTCATTTGCCCCATAATGCTCTATTGAGCAGAACTTTGACCCTCTACATCACAGTCAGCAGGCACATTGTTGCCAACCAGACTGCACTCACTCCTGGAGCTCCACCCCCCCTTATAAAAGGCAAGGTCCTTGTGTCGTTTTACTCACTAGTCTGCCTGCACTAATTAGTTAAGGGACAGCTGCTGACAGACTCTGCTAGTGAGAGTTTAGTTAGGCTCTTATAGGCTTGTTCCTAGCTAATTGTTATTACTTCCCCTCGCTCCCTCCTCGCGTAGGGAGGAGGGTCTCATCTTCCAGGAAATTGTAGAATTTCAAAAGCCAGCTTATATACCTTGGCCAGGAATTGAACCCAGATCTTGACCAGGAATTGAACCCAGGTCTGAGTGCTTGATAGTCAGCTCTCTTAACCGCTATACCACCACCAGCACTACATGCTGAAGGCAGCCTAGCATGTACCATTATGATCTATCCTAGAGAAAAATGAGCTTGCTTAAAGAGTTGTGGGCTTTTAAAAGCCAGTTTACATAGCTTGGCCGGGAATTGAACCCAGGTCTTGGCCGGGAATTGAACCCAGGTCTGAGTGCTTGGTAGTCAGCTCTCTTAACCGCTATACCACCACCTGCACTACATGCTGAAGGCAGCCTAGCATGTACCATTATGATCTATCCTAGAGAAAAAATAGCTTGCTTAAAGATTTGTAGGTCTTCTCGGCCAAGACCTGGGTTCAATTCCCGGCCAAGGTATATAAGCTGGCTTTTGAAATTCTACAATTCCCTGGAAGATGAGACCCTCCTCCCTCCGGGAGGAGGGAAGGAGGGAGGAGGAAAGTGTAGGCCTGTAATTGAACATTGAATGAGATTTATGACCTTAAAATAGGGGTTTATGTGAAATCTAGATTTTTTCCTGGGACTTTTGATGTGTATTTCACTCAATCATGTCTTCCTCCAGGTATTAGATCTCTTGAAACATGTTTTCTATCATTTTTCCAGCCGGTAGAAATTTTTCTAAATTTTGAAGTTCCCCTCCCCATTGAAGTCTATTGCGGTTCGCGAACTTTTCCGCAAACTGAAACCTTCCGCAAAAGTTCGCGAACAGGGTTCGCGAACCGAAAATCGGAGGTTCGCGACATCACTACCCATTATGTGGCCTTCCACCAGGAACATGTTCCTGGTACATGACTGCATCATTTCTCTCCGAGAAACTCTACTTAAAGAGACCCTGTATCTCAAGTCTTTACTAGACTTCAGTACCTGAGACTAGAATTCAAGTATACTTACATTCTAACAGCTGCTAATAGAAATGGTAAGAGAACATTTTGGTAAACATGATGTAATGCCTGGGGCACTAGGTACTTAGCAGATCTATAGAAATCGAGAAGTCGGGGATAGCCAAAGGTCATACACATATCAGAAACAGGTACCAGGAGTCAGACAAAATCAGAGTCGTTAACAGGTCGAGGTCAGAACTGAGTATCAGATGACTGTAGTACAGGGAGGATAAGGCAGAGAGAGAGTCGTAAACAGGCCAAGGTCAGAACTGAGTATCAGATGACTGTAGTACAGGGAGGATAAGGCAGAGAGAGAGTCGTAAACAGGCCAAGGTCAGAACCGAGTATCAGATGTCTGTAGTACAGGAAGGATGAGACTAATCAAAGTGAGGGGCATGCCAGGTCATATGCAGGATAACAATCAGGAGAATATACAATATAATATACAATATACAACATACAAGACTGATCTAACTAGAGTATATATATATCAGCAGGGTCTGTATACTGTATATGAAAAACTAGCTGACTTAGGCACAATAGCAAGGCAAGGTCCAGCGCTCAGCATACTGATAGCTATAACGCACAGCGAGTAACTGAATGCCCTGAACTTATATAGAAAGAATAGATCACAGACCAAGCCCCCAGGAAAATCTGACCAATCAGCAACATCCCTGCAGCAAGTGTCAGCTGACCACAGGAATCAGCTAACACACCTCAGACACTCCTCCTTAACCTATAAAGGCAGCTCTGAGCTGTGCGTGTCCTCATAGGGTGACTGCCAGAAACAACATGCTGACCCACATCTACAGGGGAGCCGGGGATGCGTCTGAGCAAAGAGGAAGAGGAAGCTTCTTGCAGCTGCTCAACATTGTCAGAGCAGCCTCCAGAGACAACACCAGATAAGTTTGTTACACATGACATTTCAGAAAGATTTGTACATGCTTTTGCTGCAAAATTGAACCACTTTGAGACTGGATGCCTCTGGCCCCTTTAAGATTAGAGTTGTCCTTGCCCTTTTATGACATGTGATTGGTGAGATAGGCTCATCGCAATCACAGAGTCAGGAACCAATGAAATTGGCTCCTGCCCACTATATGGAAGGTCTGCTGTCAGCATGACAACAGAGGGAGCAGGTGCAGTTACGTGGACAGTGGTGGGAATGGCGAGAGCAATCGTACAATGCTGATTGAAATCTACGCCCTGGCAGGAATAAAGAAAGGAAAGTTTCACTTTAAAAACAGATCAGAAATGTAATTTGCCATATTTCTAACCTCTGTAATACCAAGAAGCTACAGTAATATTTGTTTTTCCCTTTTTTCCTCCTGTTGATTCTGTGTCTGGTGATGGCGCAGATACAGCCTAAATATAGAGCCACTTACCCATCTTGTTCTGAGCTATTCCTGACTTGTTGTTACCTCTTATCAGCACAAAATATGTAACCATAGATTCTGCGGAGTGGTGCTGGGAAACATTACGACGCTAACCTTGGTCCTTGGAGTGTATCCAAGCCTTTCAAAGTCAGGTGTACCTATAATGTCACTTTATTCCCCATTTAGCCATTGTGGGCCGGCTGCAGGGACTTGCTCCATCAGTTTTAATTTTAATTATTTTAAAAGAAAAGAACTCAATATATTGATGCGGTTTTTGCCATGCACTGCTCTTGCCATTATTAGATTTGTCCTTTAATCAAATTTACTTAACTACGGTTTACATAGCACATTCAGCCAGGAAAATAACTGAAAGTTTTGAAAGTGTAAAAATGGCAGAAAAAATACAAGGACAAGAGGACAGTACTGTGAGCGAAGAAGGAGATTCCATTGTTACTGTTAATTGGAGGTTAATGTTGTTTGATTATGTCACTATTCGATTCAAGGGCAGTTTAGTCAAATAGCTAAGGATTTGGAAGATATGAAATCTGAACTTCATTGAAGTCAACAGAGACAAAAACCTCTGGTGGAACTCTGGATAGCAGCTCCAGCATCTAGATCAGTGCTCCTCAAATTAAGGCCCGCTTATGTACGATATGTGGCCCCCTGAGGCCTGAGCCAGGGGCTGAGGGGGGCCCAGTCCTGGAGTGCAGCAGTGGGACAGGTTCTCTTCAATTATGCTTCAGAGTATCCACAGTGCAGGAGTATCCACAGTGCAGCCAATCAATTAGCAGCTTGCAGTGTTGGGGCGGCTACACTGAAAAGGACCTGTACAGCTGCTGGAATTATGAGATACAGTTCTGTTGCCATGCTACTGTGCAAGACGTTGGTGGCGAAGAGAGATTTTCAGCAAACTTTGATTTGGTCTCTTCAAACTTTTACACCCATCCCCCTTTGAGGACTCCAGCAGTCTAGGAGTTAGAGGTCATATAACAACAAGTGTGGCCATCATGATAGGGGGCTTTGCTATATTACCATTAAAGTTAGCACAAAATGGCATGGAAATTACACAATATTACACGTAATTGCAAATTATGATTCCTGATTACATTTAGAAACAAAATTATTTTTTTCCCCAAATTTTCGCATTATGATTTTGTAACATAATTATGATGCAAAATTACGATTATGATAATTTTTTACTCAGCACTACAGAGGACACACAAGAAGGCAATGATATATTCACCGACCATCTACTTTAATTCTGTCAATACCATTATTACTACCACAGACTTGAAATCCTGCAGGCTGAGATCTTTATTCAGTTTGTTTTAGTTTTAAACCATTTAAAAATGTAGCTGCATGCTTTTACTATGCCGAAACAATGAAATGTTATGTTAGTGAGCAATGCAGTCGCATTTCTAGGGGTGGGCAAAGTGAGTGTCTGCCCAGAGCGCAGTGAAGGGATGGGGGGGCGCAGTGATGGAGGGGGAAGCCGTGGCCACACTGGCTCTTAGCTGCTGGGAAGGGGGCCTGTCTTATCCCTCCCACGCTCTCCCCGGGGCCCCCTCCATGCTCCCCCCTCCACTGCAGAGTAAGCGCAGAGGTAAGCCTGACATAGAAACAACTCACCTCCTTCCTGGCTCCAAGCGAAAATCTCTTCCCCTTTGTTCAGCCGCTTCCTCTTACTACTTCCTGAATAGCAGGAAGTAGTAAGTGTAAGCGGCTGCAGACAGAGGAGCCCAGCGGCAAGTGGGTGTTGCTTGGAGCTTGGAAGAAGGTGAGTTATCTCTATGTCAGGCTTTCTGCTGTGCTTACCCTGCAGTAATGGTGGGAGCATGGAGGGGGGTCCTGGGAAGAGCAAAAGAGGAAGAAGGTGGGCCCCCCTCCTGGCACCTAAGTGCCAGTGTGGCCATAGCTCCCCTCCATCATTTATACTTGGGGCACTTATACCTGATTAACCAATACCAGGGGCACCTATGTCTAGCTACCTATACTGGGGTCACCTATGCCTGGCTACCTATACTGGAGGCACCTATGCATGGATACCTATACTGGAGGCGTCTATGCCTGGATACCTATACTGGGCCATCTATGCCTGGATACCTATACTGGGGGCATGGCTACCTATACTGTGGACACCTATGTCTGGCTACCTATATTGGGGGCACCTATGACTGGCTACCTATACTGGGGCACCTATACTTGGATACTTTTACTGGGGGCACCTATGTCTGGATACCTTTCCTGGGGACACCTATACTGGGGGCTAAATACCGCATTGCAGATAATGTTTGTGAGTCCATGGGGGAGGGAAGGGCTCAATTTTTACACCCTCAGCCTGGGTGCACTTTAGCCTTATTAACTACCCTGGAGCAATGCCACAGCTATGTCTCTTTCAAAATATAGTCATCAAGTCAGATGCTGGATGAGGCTTTGCTTAATTCTTACTGGGCTGGTTAGTCTATTGTGTAGCAAGACCTAAGCTGTCACCTCTAGTTACAGTGAGATGGTGAAAATGAGCTGTTCTACTATAATCACTCCAGCTCCGAACTCGGCTCCCTCCCTGCCAAAGTTCAACTCCAAGATTTCAAACTTTTCAACACTTCTTAGGCTTTTGGAGTGTAATTCCTTTAATCAATGACAACTGCTCTTACTCTTATTCATCTTAATATAATCCTTCCTAATTTAACTTGTCGGAGCTACAGCAAAGCAGCGCTCATAAATTAACGTTTTATTTTTAAAAAGCCGAAGCGAAACACCATAAAACATATTTCGTAGCAGATGTGTTTATCCAGAGATATGTCATCTCTGCTGTTACTGGACTTTCAAACAAAAATTACAAAACAGTTTTTACGGATAAATATGTAGAGGTTTCAGAACTGAAAAGTTGTAAAATTAAAGTATATGCTATAAAAAAGGCCTGAAAATATGGCACTCAAGACTAACTTCAGTCCAGATCTTGTACTGAACTGAAGTATGAATTTGTTTTTATAGCTTTTTGATGTTACACTAAATCTGTCAGTTGGATTTAAGACTAACCCCTATGAGAAAAGAACTGATTAGAGTCACCCTCACCCTGACAGTTTAAAGCAGCAGGGCTACTATCCCAGGAAAAAAAGAACACATAAATCAGTAGACAAATATTTGTTCTACTTACATACATATGTATTGCACTTTCCACATTTTTATTTCAGTGAATTTTATATAGTAAATAAAGAGAAAACTGTTCCAGGCATGTTCCATCTTTACTGTCTCTGACTGAAGCCAATCCTGATGTAATTTCCTCCCTTGCTCTTTTTTTCTCCTAGAAACTTTACTGTCATATCTAGCTGACTTTGTAAACATGTGAGCACAGTGTAGATCATATTTCACTGCAGAGGGTTGAGGTGTATTTCCGTTCTCTACCTCCTGTCACACAGAACTGTTCTCAGCCAATTAGTGAGGAGCAGGAATGTGGGAGGGGAGATAACAAGCTTCCCTCCCCTTGGCAATGTACCTGAATAGAGCCAGGCTGACTGAGATAAGATTAATTACAGCAATCACATTTATGATTATATTGGAATGCTTGCAATGCAGGCTGCATGTATACTACATAATAAACATAGAGCAGTGGGTAAATAGAATTTAAGTTCATGGCTGACAATCTTGCTTTTAGGAAGCATAAAATTTTGAGAAAAGAAAATATCTCTTTTAAAGCAGGGGACTAGATCAATCGCCTGAACACACTAAGTGGGTACTAAGTGGGTGTGCCGGCATTACAGGGAAGCATTGTACCCGATCCTTTCCATCACATACATTCTTGAAGGAGGATTGATATCGAATAAACTGAGCACCTCTGGACCCAGTAAGGAGAAGATGAAAATTTCCAGTATAGCTTAGTGATGATCGTAATCTGCTAATTATGAGAAATTTCATGTACATTTTAAAATTTACTTCCATATATAAGTATGATTTGTTAATTAAATAGCTTTTGCGTAAAAATTATGTGAAATTTTGCATCATTTTGCGCCCAATTTAGCGGCTAATAGCAAAGTCCCTCCCTATATGTGCTGTTCAGAAAATGTAGGATAAGATAGGTGAGAAGAGTTGAATCAAACGAACAAAAGCAGGATTTTATAAAAATATCACTATATGTGCTATCGATAACAACGTGTTTTAAGGGGAATAGTGAGACTGTTTTTTTTTTTTCAAAAAGACTATGACTCTAAGAAAAAATGTTTTTGTTTTAACAACTTGACAACTACAGGTGGTGTTCCCCTTAAGGACCAGAGCAGTTTTCACATTTCCCCAATCCTCCTATTCATGTGCCAATAACTTTATCACTACGTTCACATTTATTCACATAAAAATGATCTATATCTTTTTTTTTTTTTTCGCCACCAATTAGGCTTTCTTTGGTTGTTACTTTTTGCTATATTTATTTTATGCTATATGAATTTTAATGGAAATAATGGAAAACTTTCATTATATCTCAGTTTTTAGCCATTATAGTTTTAAAATAAAATGTGCTCATCAAACTCGGGCCTACAACATCAGCCAGTTACTTCTCCAAGCAAACTAGTACACCTTATAATCCTGGCAGCTCGCAAGGTCATATTTAATAAGTGGATTTATCCTAGTGCTCCTACAATATGTAAAGGAAGAGCTTCTCCATCTTTTTAGACAGGATAAATTGGAGGCCTTGTTGCATAAAGACAAGAAAACCAAAAGTTTCTTTAAAACCTGGAAATATTTTATTTTAACTGTGTTTTCTAAGAGAGAGACAGATGAGGTGTTGACTCCCTTTGCAGATACCAAGTGGTATTTGCTTGAAAGGTTATCAGGCACATTAGGTAATCTAGAAGTATGATAGAACTGATACTATTTGAATCCATTAACCAGGGATGACTAAGGGGAGGGGAGGGGAGGGGAGAGGAAGGGGAGGGAGATTACACTATAGTTCACTGGTTTATTATGGCACTGTATACTGTATGACACATTGGACAATGTGAGTAAACGTGGATCTTTTTTTGGATGTATGTCTTAATGACAGTAAAGCATAACCAATGTTTTGGACTCTACTCTACTGTAATGTAACACCTATTATATGTGAAATGGATGGAAAACTTGAAAAAACAATACATTTTGTTATAAAAAAAAAAAAAAAAATGTGCTACTGTGGATAAAACACACATTTTATTTTGCCCTTTTGTCCCGGCTATTGGAATGTTTAAATTATGTCTCTAGTACAATGTATTGTGACAGTAATATACCCTCATGACATACATACAAAAAAAAAAGAAAAAAACCTAAGGCAACTATTTATGCATTTTTTGGCACTTTGACTTTCAGAAGTGTTTTATTTTGATAAGTGTGCGTGTGTGTGTGTGTGTGTGTGTGTGTGTGTGGGGGGGGGGGGGTTACGGGTTTAGGGGCTTAATGAATGGGGATTAATTTATTTTTATTTAATTTAAGTAGGTGTCTTGTTTACTTTTTGGCCACTAGATGTCCTCCCACTTTATTCCTGTGTACAGAAATATTGTGTTTGTGTGTTTTAATTTTATTTTGTCAATGACCACCATTGATCACAGAAACTTTGATTGGGTTTGGGAATGCATGCTCCCATTCACCAGTCGGTGTATGAATGGCAGCGACAGGAGCATGCACAGGATCACACACAGGCATTCTTAGCTGCTATCTATGGGAGGTACGTACATACAGCGCTCTGGAGGAATTTTGGCCCACTCTACTTTGCAGAATTGTTGTAATTCAGCTTTATTTGAGGGTTTTCTAGCATGAACCGCCTTTTTAAGGTCATGCCACAACATCTCAATAGGATTCAGGTCAGGACTTTGACTAGGCCACTCCAAAGTCTTCATTTTGTTTTTCTTCAGCCATTCAGAGGTGGGTTTGCTGGTGTGTTTTTGGTCATTGTCCTGCTGCAGCACCCAAGATCGCTTCAGCTTGAGTTGACGAACAGATGGCCGGACATTCTCCTTCAGGATTTTTTGGTAGACAGTAGAATTCATGGTTCCATCTATCACAGCAAGCCTTCCAGGTCCTGAAGCAGCAAAACAACCCCAGACCATCACACTACCACCACCATAGTTTACTGTTGGTATGATGTTCTTTTGCTGAAATGCTGTGTTACTTCTACGCCAGATGTAATGGGACATGCACCTTCCAAAAAGTTCAACTTTTGTCTTGTCGGTCCACAAGGTATTTTCCCAAAAGTCTTGGCAATCATTGAGATGTTTTTTTAGCAAAATTGAGACGAGCCTTAATGTTCTTTTTGCTTAAAAGTGGTTTGCGCCTTGGATATCTGCCATGCAGGCCATTTTTGCCCAGTCTCTTTCTTATGGTGGAGTCGTGAACACTGTCCTTAATTGAGGCAAGTGAGGCCTGCAGTTCTTTAGATGTTGTCCTGGGGTCTTTTGTGACCTCTCAGATGAGTTTTCTCTGCGCTCATGGGGTAATTTTGGTCGGCCGGCCACTCCTGGTAAGGTTCATCACTGTTCCATGTTTTTGCCATTTGTGGATAATGGATCTCACTGTGGTTCGCTGGAGTCCCAAAGCTTTAGAAATGGCTTTATAACCTTTACCAGACTGATAGATCTCAATTACAGTACCTTTGTTCTCATTTGTTCCTGAATTTCTTTGGATCTTGGCATGATGTCTAGCTTTTGAGGTGCTTTTGGTCTACTTCTCTGTGTCAGATAGCTCCTATTTAAGTGATTTTTTGATTGAAACAGGTGTGGCAGTAATCAGGCCTGGGGGTGACTACAGAAATTAAACTCAGGTGTGATAAACCACAGTGAAGTTATTTTTTAACAAAGGGGGCAATCACTTTTTCACACAGGGCCATGTAGATTTGGAGGTTTTTTTCTTACTAAATAATAAAAACCATCATTTAAAACTGCATTTTGTGTTCAATTATGTTATCTTTGACTAATAGTTAACGGTTTTTGATGAGCAGAAACATTTAAGTGTGACAAACATGCATAAGAATAAGAAATCAGTACGGGGGCAAATAGTTTTTCACACCACTGTATATATATATATATATATATATATATATATATATATATATATATATATATATATATACAGCTCTGCCCCCAGTGTGTATACAGTATATATAATATGTATGGCTCTGCCCCCAGTATAGGAATATAGGAATAAGACTGCCCCCAGTGCCCCTCACCTTGTCTCAGACCTCCAGATCAGGGCGGCGACTTGACTTACAGACCTCATGTTCAGAGCGGGACCCAAGGCAGAGCGGCCACAGCAGCCGCGTGCATAACTTCAAATGCAGGAAGATGGGTGATGTCACTTCTGCATATGAAGTCAGGCGGTGCTTTGCACTGCTCTATTTGCTTCGGCTCCCGCTCTGAGCCTGAGGTCTGTTAAGTCCGGTCGCCGCACTGATCTTGAGGTCTGAGTGGGGAATTATTTAAAGAGGCAAAGGGGGATGCCTGCGGGGCCCCTTTGGACCCTGGGGCCCTAGGGAAGTTGCCCCTTTTGCCTATATTATAGCACCATCCCTGTCTGTGCCTATAGGCTCCATTGATGTAAATCCGGACCTGAGCTTACTATCTGGGATAAAACATGTCATACCTACATACAGTGGCTTGCAAAAGTATTCGGCCCCCTTGAAGTTTTCCACATTTTGTCATATTACTGCCACAAACATGAATCAATTTTATTGGAATTCCACATGAAAGACCAATACAAAGTGGTGTACACGTAAGAAGTTGAAAGAAAATCATACATGATTCCAAACATTTTTTTACCAATAAATAACTGCAAAGTGGGGTGTGCATAATTATCCAGTCCCCTTTGGTCTGAGTGCAGTCAGTTGCCCATAGACATTGCCTGATGAGTGCTAATGACTAAATAGAGTGCACCTGTGTGTAATCTAATGTCAGTACAAATACAGCTACTCTGTGAAGGCCTCAGAGGTTGTCTAAGAGAATATTGGGAGCAACAACACCATGACGTCCAAAGAACACACAAGACACGTCAGGGATAAAGTTATTGAGAAATTTAATGCAGACTTAGGCTACAAAAAGATTTCCAAAACCTTGAACATCCCATGGAGCACTGTTTAAGCGATCATTCAGAAATGGAAGGAGTATGGCGCAACTGTAAACCTACCAAGACAAGGCCGTCCACCTAAACTCACAGGCCGAACAAGGAGAGCGCTGATCAGAAATGCAGTCAAGAGGCCCGTGGTGACTCTGGATGAGCTGCAGGGATCTACAGCTCAGATGGGGAAATCTGTTCATAGGACAACTATTAGTTGTGCACTGCACAAAGTTGGGCTTTATGGAAGAGTGGTAAGAAGAAAGCCATTGTTAACAGAAAAGTCCTGTTTGCAATTTGCCACAAGCCATGTGGGGGACACAGCAAACACGTGGAAGAAGGTGCTCTGGTCAGATGAGACCAAAATGGAACTTTTTGGCCAAAATGCAAAACGCTATGTGTGGTGGAAGACTAACACTGCACATCACTCTGAACACACCATCCCCACTGTCAAATATGGTGGTGGCAGCATCATTCTCTGGGGGTGCTTCTCTTCAGCAGGGACAAGGAAGCTGTTCAGAGTTGATGGGAAGATGGATGGAGCCAAATACAGGGCAAACTTGGAAGAAAACCTCTTGGAGTCTGCAAAAGACTTGAGACTGGGGCGGAGGTTCACCTTCCAGCAGTACAATGACCCTAAACATAAAGCCAGGGCAACAATGGAATGGTTTACAACAAAACATATCCATGTGTTAGAATGGCCCAGTCAATGTCCAGATCTAAATCTAATCGAGAATCTGTGGCAAGAGCTGAAAACTGCTTTTCACAAACGCTGTCCATCTAATCTGATGGAGCTGGAGCTGTTTTGCAAAGAAGAATGGGCAAGGATTTCAGTCTCTAGATGTGCAAAGCTGGTAGAGACATACCCTAAAAGACTGGCAGCTGTGATTGCAGCAAAAGGTGGTTCTACAAAGTATTGACTCAGGGGACTGAATAATTATGCACACCTCACTTTGCAATTATTTATTTGTAAAAAATGTTTTGATTCATGTATGATTTTCGTTCCACTTCTCACCTTTACACTACTTTGTATTGGTCTTTCATGTGGAATTCCAATAAAATTGATTCTTGTTTGTGGCAGTAATGTGACAAAATGTGGAAAACTTCAAGGGGACCGAATACTTTTGCAAGCCACTGTACAAAGCAGCATAACGGGCTACAAAACGTATACACCCTAGAAAAGACCTTACTTAATTCAGAGACTGATTAAGGCAGTTTAGGACTTATTAACCTAGACTTTCGTTATACTTCATTTGTTAATATATGCAGTCCTCCACACCGTATTTTAATATAATCTTCAGAGTGCAGAAAAAATGCCTCCCCCCCCCAACAAAGTAATTAAAAAAGACTCTAGAAAACGATCCAACCCCAGGAACAACAGTTTCTCAAGGTGATAATGATGTGGTGAGAGAGCTACTCAGAATCCTTTAATGAGCAGAAAACATAACCGCCATGATCCGGCATCTTCAAAGAATTCTCCTGTATAGAAAACACAGTATCTGCGCTCTAATGATTTTTGATCACTTTCAGGGAAGCTGTACTTCAAATAAACTTTTTTTTTTGATCAGTTGTTTGAGAATGAACATGTTTGTCTGTTATGTTAAAAAAAATAATGCTTTGTTTTTTTAACCAGAAAAATAAGAATCATTACAATTGAATATTTCATTTTCTGGGAGTTCCAGTTGTTGGTTTGACCTGCAAAACAAATGCATATTAAGCTGTGATGCTTGCACCTATCATGCTGCCTTTGGAGCTATGCACGTGCTCGTGAACGCACCAGCGGTCCCACAGGGGGTGCACATACATGCATGCGCGTGATGGGGAATGGCCACAGCACAAACACCTGATGCATTAAATGTCCTGTTTGCAGTTAAAAGGCTCAAACAGGAAATTTTAATTCATCTGGGTTGCAATAAATGGTTCATGAGTAAGTTGGCGAACTGCCCTTTATAGACAACTCTCTACTGCTCATTTCCTGTGTCTTGATTGAGAGCCCGATGTTCTGTTGAAGGGCTCGATTGCACTGCACCACCACCGCCAATTTTTTTAAAACCTGCGTCACCATTGACTTAAATTACTTCTGCCGCCACTGTGTCAATGCCATGTGATCGGCTTTCAAACAAAACATTTTGCTTGAAGCTGCTAATGGGTTAATAACACTTAAAAAGTCACTGAAATCTCTTAAAATTCAGCTTTTTATTTCAAAAATGTGTTTAACATCATTAAGGTGGAAGACTGAGAGGGGCGGGGGAGAGGTGGCGATCCAGGCTGACAGACGCGCTGAGAGGCAGAGCTGCAGCTGAAAGCTCTGCCTCACACGGAAGCGCTGCCCGGATTGCCCCCCCCCCCCCCCCCCCCCGGGGAGTTTGGGGGGATTTAGGTAGATTCCAGCCACAGGTATGCAGCGTTTTAGTTAGGGGAATGATGTTAAACACATTTTTAAAATAAAAAGCGGAATTTTAAGAGACTTCGGAGTCTCTTTAAAGAGAATGTTAAATTCTAATGACTAACCTAGTGATATGGTGACTTTAAGCCATCGGTAAGTGTGCTTCAGTCTGAGGCCAGCAGAGATGATAAGCATTGTCTGTGTCTCATTCATGTTGGCTGTCTGCGGAGACTGCATCCTATTATGGGGAACTCACAGACTGGCTATTTTTAGAAGGCGCTCTGCGGGGGCCACAATCCAGCTGCAGTAAGCTAATCAGTTGCAGCTGGAGTCTTCTCGCTGTAAATATCCCATTTTTTTTACTTTCCAGGGTAGTTTGTTAGAAAATAAGCAGAAAACAGAGTTCCATGCCCCAGGGCAGCCCTATTATCTCATAATGGCTCTAACAAGATTGTTTTTCAGAGCTTGGCATTGCTCAAACCGCCATGTAATACCCATATTAACCCATATTTCCTATTGTTGCCATCTTGTTTGACTGACAGCAGATTACTCTATGTGCGAATGGATTGACTGAGGCCTGCACTAGCAGGGAGAGGACATTTCCTTCATAGGAAGATCCAGCATAGTGCAAGAAGGGATTGCCCAGGGGTGTTGCTAGGATCCTAAAGGTGGCCACTAACGATCCAATTTCTAGCGAAAAATCGTTCGAGCGATCAGATAACTCTGATCGGAAGAAAAATCGTTCACTACACCATAAACGAACCAATCTTTGCTTCCTATCTATCACAGCCAACTAGAAAATCCAAATTTTGGTTTGACCAAAACCCAATCGGACGACTATTTTTATAATTGTTCGTAATCTATTGTGCCCATCAATGGAGATCATTTACAACCAATCCGATCAGAATTTCTGATCGTTTGAACGTTTTTTTTTTGCTAGAAATTGGACCATTAGTGGCCACCCTTAGAGATCCGGGGCACTTTTGGGCCCTCCAACCAGAAAATGAGTGTGAAAATGAGTGTGGCCATCAGAGCCGGGACAAGGTCCTCCAGCACCCAAGGCTGAGACACCAAAGTGCGCCCCTCCATCCCTCCCACCCCAGCCGTCACACACTGATTGCTATTAGACTAAGAGGGCCACAGGGCCCCCAACACCTTAATATCTAGTTATCTGGCTTGCAGTCACTGCCATGTATCCCCTTTTCTTATTTCTTTCTGCTTCAAACACAATTAGGAATGACAGCTGAATGAATTCTGTGCCCCCTCTTACACTGCGCCCTGAGGCTGGAGCCTCTCCAGCCTATGCCTCGGCCCGGCCCTGGTGGCCATACACCAGTGGGTGTGGTCATGGGTGAAGCCATATTTACATGAACTTAATAGCGGTCTACGTAGACAAGTCCAGCAAAATGCTGGATGAAACTCCCTCTCCATTAATTAAAAAATAAATAAATAAATACAAAACAAAATGAATGCAGCATATCACATAAGAAGGCAGAGTTACCTGGCTTCTGTGCTGGTTGGTCTGGTTTTCTGCGGGGTGGGCTAGCCTGCCACCAGGTATCTGGTAGTTCCCCCATATCATTCCCTGACCTTCTAGTGGCCCCCCTCTCATGCTCCCACGGCCCTCCCATTGAGACACAACAACTCCCAGTATTCTCCTATAGAAAAAAACACAGCTCCCTGCATGCCCCCATAAAGACTTCACAGCACCCAGTATGCCCACATAGAGGTGCCACAGCACCCAGCATACCCCCAATTATGCTCCCAGCAATGCATGCCCCCTGTTGAGGCACCACAGCTGACTCTTCCTGGGGGACATCTGGGGCACCCCAGAAAGATCCAGGGCCATGTCACTGATCTTTGGGGCTAGCAACGCCCCTGGGGATGGCTATAACATTTTATCAGCTAATAACCCAGTGCTGGGCAAACTACGACCCACTTGCGCTGTAAATTCCTCTCCTCCCTCCTCCTTCCCTGCAGCGATAACAGTGGCTTAAAACTCACCTGATCGCCGATTTCAGTATCACGTCTCCATGGCAACAGGGGATCCCATGACACACCATCAGGATGTGTCACCGTGCAACATGCTGGCAGCCAGTGTGTAGTATGCTGGCATGTCCTAGTGTTGGGCGAACACTGTTTGCCACTGTTCGGGTTCTGCAGAACATCACCCTGTTCGGATGATGTTCGAGTTCGGCCGAACACCTGATGGTGCTCGGCCAAACCGTTCAGCCGCATGGCCGAACTAAGAGCGCATGGCCGAACGTTCCCCGAACGTTCGGCTAGCGCTGTGATTGGCCGAACGGGTCACGTGGTTCGGACCCGAACGCGCTCTGATTGGCCGAACGGTCATGTGGTTCGGGTAAATAAATACCCGAACCACGTCATATCTCCGCCATTTCTCTGTGGGTTTAGCTTTGGGTAGGCAGGCAGGGTAGTTCGCTCTCCAGCCACGCTAGCCAGGGTCCCCCCCAGTCATTGTGTGTCGCTGCTGGGAACAGTAGTACATCGCTCGCTCAGCCACACTATATATAGCATTGTTTACTGCCACTGTGTACCTCGCTCAGCCACACTATATATAGCATTGTTTACTGCCACTCTGTGTACACCGCTCAGCCAGACTATATAGCATTGTGTGTACTGCCACTGTGTACCTCGCTCAGCCAGACTATATAGCATTGTTTACTGCCACTCTGTGTACACCGCTCAGCCAGACTATATAGCATTGTGTGTACTGCCACTCTGTGTACACCGCTCAGCCAGACTATATAGCATTGTTTACTGCCACTCTGTGTACACCGCTCAGCCACATTATATAGCATTGTGTTTGCTGCCACTCTGTGTACACCGCTCAGCCAGACTATATAGCATTGTGTGTACTGCCACACTGTGTACACGGCTCAGCCAGACTATATAGCATTGTGTGTACTGCCACTCTGTGTACACTGCTCAGCCAGACTATATAGCATTGTGTGTACTGCCACTCTGTGTACACCGCTCAGCCAGACTATATAGCATTGTGTGTACTGCCACTGTGTACCTCGCTCAGCCACGCTATATATAGCATTGTGTTTACTGCCACTCTGTGTACACCGCTCAGCCACACTATATAGCATTGTGTGTACTGCCACTCTGTGTACACCGCTCAGCCAGACTATATAGCATTGTGTGTACTGCCACTCTGTGTACACGGCTCAGCCAGACTATATAGCATTGTGTGTACTGCCACTCTGTGTACACTGCTCAGCCAGACTATATAGCATTGTGTGTACTGCCACTCTGTGTACACCGCTCAGCCAGACTATATAGCATTGTGTGTACTGCCACTCTGTGTACACCGCTCAGCCAGACTATATAGCATTGTGTGTACTGCCACTCTGTGTACACTGCTCAGCCAGACTATATAGAATTGTTTACTGCCACTCTGTGTACACGGCTCATCCACACTATATAGCATTGTTTACTGCCACTCTGTGTACACCGCTCAGCCAGACTATATAGCATTGTGTGTACTGCCACTCTGTGTACACCGCTCAGCCAGACTATATAGCATTGTGTGTGTACTGCCACTCTGTGTACTGTTCTGTGGCAGCACTTCCAGCCGGAGCACCGCAGAGCAGCCAGCGCCGAGTCACATGTGAGAGAATCACATGTGAGAGATGCACGGCGCTGGCTGCTCTGCGGTGCTCCGGCTGGAAGTGCTGCCGCTCTGTCTCCCTGTCAGAGCGGTCAGCTGTTTGTGGTGCAAATAGATCGGCACCTGGTCCTGGGGGGGAGAGGGGGAGAGGGCAGACATAGGCATGCTCTGCATGCTTGTCAATAGTATCTGATATGCGGCTTTGCGTCGTTAGCTTGGGAAAAAGGCTACATAGTAGCAAAATTATATAGATTTTTAAGTTCTGCATTGGCTTTTTTGATCAGTTTAATACTAAATAAAACATTGCTGTACAGATTTAAATTTCACTTTGGGGGCTAACAGTTACTCTTTAAGGTGCACATACCCTGCAAATTTGGGGTATGTAGCATGTAAGGAAGCTTTACAAAGCACGAAAGTTCGGGTCCCCATTGACTTCCATTATGTTCGGAGTTCGGCGCGAACACCCGAACATCGCAGCGATGTTCGGCGAACGTTCGCGAACCCGAACATCTAGGTGTTCGCCCAACACTAGTCCTGACGGCATATCATGTGACACGTCACATGATGCCCAGTGGCCATGGAGACCCGACGCAAAAAGTGGCAAGTAGGAGAGTTTTAAACCTCCATTTTCTTTCACTCTCGACTCTGCAGGGAGGAGGGCAGTAATTTTAGGAATGTGGCCTGTGGTTTGCAGCATGTGGCCCGGGCCGTGCAAAGTTTGCCCAGCCCTGAATTAACTTATGGAACGTTGATTAATATGATTAATATGAATCTATTCTTCTCTGTATTATCAGCACATAGCTGTGTAATAAAATAGGGAGAGAATATTGAGGAGAAAATTGCTGTCTTTGGTAGACACTTGAGACCTTCAAATAACTTGAACAAGTATTAGCCACTGTGATGAACAGACACTTATTGGTTAGTATTCTCAAAAATATTACAGCAATAAAAATACAAAAGGACAAAAATGCTAAATATGAATGTACAGTAAGAATCTATGTCAATCCGTCTTAACATAACCTGACAAAAAATATGTACCATATTTTTCAGAATATAAGACCCACTTTTTGTCCCCAAATTATCGGGAGAAAAGGCCCCTGTGTCTTACACAGCGAATGTAGGGAATCTTTGACTTATGAACGCCCGCCGATAAGACCAGCCACAACGTCGGGGACTCCCTGCCTCATCCCCCTGTTTGGTTCTCTAGTTCCCTACATGTCTCCTCTGGTTCCCCTGTGTGTGTCCCATGGTCTCCAGTATGTCTTCTCCACCCCCCCCCCCCCCCCGTGTAAGGACAATTAGCGGCAGCACCGGCTCACCTCATCCAGCTATCCCAGTGGTGATCAACAGACCTCTCATCTCCAGGCGCCTCCTCTTAATGAAGGCTTCTGCTGATGACGCAGTAGTCACTAGGGGAAGCCACACGGGAGAGGAGAGGTCTGCTGATCGGCACTAAAATTGATGAGGTGAGCCGGTGCTGCCGCTAATTGTCCTTACACAAGGGGAGCGGAGGAGACATGCAGGGAACTGGAGGACCACACAGGAGGGCTGGAGAGGACACAGAGAGACACAGGGGGACAGGAGGGGACACAAGGAGACATAGGAAAACACACAGAGGGACAAGAGGATAACACAGGGGAATAGAAGGGGACACACAGGGGGGCACACAGGAGGACCAGAGGAGGACACTTGGGGCAAAGGCAGAGACAGTGTGACACACAGGAAGACATAGGGGGGCATAAGGGGACACACAAGGGGAGCAAAGGAGCACACAGGGACAGAAGGGGACACATGGTAGACAGAAAGGGACAAATGGGGACAATGTGGGAGGACATCTACAAGAAGCTCCTAAAACATGGATGCACCAGTAGATATATATATATATATATATATATATATATATATATATATATATATATATAGCTCCAACTCCTTTTCTGAATTTGAACCCCAGTCACCAAAAGACCAACTGTACCAGGTTTGAGGCTTGTGCCATTAACAGTGCAAGAATGGCAGCAATGTAAATATTCCCCTTGAAAATCAATAGGTGAATTTTGATTGGCTTTTGTAGGCCCCACCCACTTTTCTGAATATTAATCCGAGGTACCCAGTGACCGACTGTGCAAAGATTGAGAACTCTACCATTGACAATGTAAGAATGGCTGCAGTTTACATTCTGCCAGTTAAATTTTTATTTTTCTCTGCCCACTGATGTACTGACGTTTCCTGGGTATGTATTTGGCTGGTGTTGGCTGTGGCCACTTTTTCTAACACTTACACACAATTATTCAATGACTAAGTTTGTGAGATTTGTGGTCTTTGGCATGAATAATTTGCATTGAAATGAAACAAATCTGATTGGCTGTTTGTGGCTCCACCCCTTTTCTGAATTTGAACCCCAGTCACTCAATGACCAACTGTACCAGGTTTGAGGATTGTGCCATTAAAAATGCAAGAATAGTAGCAATTAAATATTCCT